>NW_028280957.1:5000-193750 GCF_059751285.1 Brachycentrus maculatus | reverse complement strand
AATAAAAAAACTGGCAGTACATAATGGAGTTCTGGTTCCAACCCTTATGTATGGAAGCGAAGGATGGAGTTGGGAAAAGAAGAATGAAAGCAGATTGAATGAAGTCGAAATGCGATCCCTCAGACGAATGTGTGGCAAAACGATGGTTGATAGATGTTCGAATGATGAAATAAGGAAAGAATGTAAGGCTGAGATAAGCATTATCGATAAAATTAAGAAAGGTGTGTTTGGACATGTGGAGCGTATGAGTGAAGAAAGAACGGTTAAACAAATTTATGAGGCGAATGTAGTTGGAAAAAGAAGCAGAGGACGACCGAGGAAAACTTGGCACAATCAGGTATGTCAAATACTTGAAAGCGGCCGGGTCAGGAGTCGTAATAATCGTCGGGTATGTATGAGTGGTGTGGCGTTCGATTCTCTCTGCCTACCCCTGCGGTGAAGCGGCGTGATGGTTAGTTAGTTAGTTAAAAAAATTGTCATAGTTGGGATGGAGAATCGTTTCAAACTCTCCGAGACTTACGTGTGATGCTTTGCCCTTTTTTCAGCGTTCAAAGACAACAGCTGGAGGTGTGTCGCAGGTGCCTGGGTGAGGACCTATCTGACATTGGATCCGTGATAGTTCATAAGGAACTGTCACGAAAGGTGGCATCAAACATGATAAAAATAGTGAAGGACATCGGTGCTATAAACCAAGCTAGGACACAAAATGCCAAACCCTGTTCTAGTGGAACGGAAGGCCTGTTGATGACAGTCAGCCAGCATGGTTTTCTCCCAGCAATTAGCAAATGCTGAGAAATTCCTGATTGGCCCACACTAGATTATCCCTCCTGCTCCCAACAGATTAAAATAAAACATCTTTTTTTTAAGTTAGAAGAAACGAAAATCCACTTAATGATCTATAAACCTTGCACATAAGGGTGGAGACTGACCGGAGCATTTCGTCATAACGTAACATGTTACGTAGCAAGCATTCAGGCAATCAGTACACCGAGCCGAGCGCTCCTTCCATAGTTTCGGATGCTCGGTGATGCTCGCCGCGAGCGACGTTACGACGAAATGCTCCGGTCAGTCTCCACCTCAATAAGCAAGGTAAATAATGAATTCAATTCCCATCTAAAAAAATAAAGTTGGGATAGAGCCAGGAAGAAGACTAACCCTCAATAATAACTACCAATCGTAACCATCAATAATAAATATCAATTTACAACATTTTGAGTGTGTCCAAATACTTGTTCACAAAATCTGGATTATCTCCAATTACAGGAGTTACATATTTTCATATTATTTTTGACATCTCATCAAAGATGAAGAAGAATATGGAAGTCTGGGCATTTACGGGGCTGACGACCGTCATAGGCTGGTTTAAGTGATCACTTTACACATGTGTAACATATTTTTCTTCATCTTTGATGAGATGATATGAAAATAACTCCTGTAATTGGAGATAATCCAGATTTTGTGAACAAGTATTTGGACACACTCAAAATGTTGTAAATAAATTGTCTGGTTAAATTATAAGCTTCAATAATAAAAATAAAAATGGTATTTTCTGGCGTTTCTCATGTGTGTGTGATTATAATCCAGCATTCGGATCTCACATACTAATATAAGAATTTCTGCTTAATAAAAAGCTTCTTTACATCTCACCAATAGATGTCTCTAGTGAAGTTCTAGTGATTCAAGAACAAGGTTTCTAAATTGGTTCATATATACAGAACTTCCAAGAATTTGAGTAGTGTGGTTGTCAATAATGGGTAGAATTGGTGAATGTTACACGTGTGTAAAGTGGCCACTTAAACCAGCCGATGACGATCGTCAGCCCCGTAAATGCCCAGACTTCCATATTCTTCTTCATCTTTGATGAGATGTCAAAAATAATATAAATATCTATAGTAACTATCGATAATAACCATTAAAAACAGCATCAATATAACTATCAATAATAGCACAATAATTATGAGCAATCAGAATATGAATGGCCTAAAAATCTAAGAAATTAACATAGTCAAACTGTCTACACTACTGGGTAGTAGCAGATGTGAAATCTCAGGATGGTTCGGTGGAACAGCATAGCAAGGCAGACTCACCATCGTCTTGGGATCGCAGATGAAGGTGCATTCCTTTTCGTCCGAGTTGTCTCTGCAGTCGTCGTGGCCGTCGCAGTAATAGTCGTTCGGGACACAGTTGTTGTTGTCGCACGTGAACTCGGTCACCGAGCATTGAGGGTACTCTGAAAAAATATGTTTATTCAAATTGATGTAACCTAAAACTTGTTTGAGAGTTTCTATGTTTCAAATTGAAGCAATTCGAAACTTGTTTGGTGCTTTTTTGAGAGCTTGCATGTTTCAAATTTGAAAGTCTAGATCATGGGTGGCCAACATTTTCTATAGCCGGGCCAGATTTTAGAAATGAGATTTCCTACCGGGCCGTAAAACAAAATTTATTTTATTATTCAAGGCAAACAAGATCAAACAAGAATCATTGCATATCAGGCATGCTGGCATTGTTTTGAATTCCACAAAAAAATAGTTTATAGTCCATTTGTCTCAAAAACTTCTCAGTTCTTCTGTTACTCTTCTCTTCTTTAGTCCAACGTCTTTACTACTTGACGCCATTATGGGTCTTGAAATTGTCAGGATAGTGAAATACTCCCATATATGGGATATGATACGAACTACGAACAATGGAATGTTCTTTTGGTGGTTTTGTGCACACTAAAGGAAAAAATGTGTGATTTGCTCCGCGGGCCGTAAGTAGACACCCGGCGGGCCGCATGTGGCCCGCGGGCCGCGGTTTGGCCACCCTTGGTCTAGATATTTTTAAAAAAAACTGTCGTAGTTTTACTCACTGCAATCTCCATTTTCGTCAGAAATATCGGAATCGCCGCAGTCAAAATCAGAGTCGCATTTCCAAGCCAGCGGGATGCACCTGTGGTTAAGGAACGATTTAATCAAATTGTATTCGTAACTATTTTTTAAATTTTGGCAAAATACTTTGAAATATGTTGAATTTTAAACTATCACATTTTTTAAAAATATTTATGGATTTTTATATTAAAACCAGTACTGGTAGTATACAGCGTTAAACTGAAATTTCATGAATTGATTCTGTATTTGAAGTTTATATCTTACTTTGTAAATACCATGTAAAATCATTCATGTGTAAATTTGTAATTCTGATCATACAAATATGTAAAAAATCATGATGTAACTGATCAAATGAATATTAAAAAAATTATGATGTAACTGATCGTATGAATATTGAAAAATAGTGATGTACTGATCATATGAATATTTAAAAATTATGTTGAACTGATCATATGAATATTGAAAAATTATGATGTACTGATCATATGACTGTTGAAAATTATGATGTAATTGATCATATGAATATTTAAACATTATGATGTAACTGATCATATCGACAGCCCCTACGTAAAGTACTCTATCTGCAAATCTATTACTTTACAGGAGAGAGCTTAGAAGATTTTTTAAAAGTTTATTTATTTATTAATAAACGGTTTTATCTGAAATTCTAAACTAGTATAATACATTCAAAAACACGATAAAATAATGTATTAAATCATTTTAAAACTTTATGCTTGTCAAAATTAAGTAGAAACCGTTTTAGGAGTTCGGTTCATTTTGAAAATTCGATGTAGATAGCTTCTCATACGCCTGAAAACTAGGCGTAATTTTTTTATATACTTTTTTTGGTTGTTTATATTTGTAGATAACGGTCAGTTGATAACAGACACCAAATATCTCAAAATTGACAAAAATGTAGTTAGAGTACTTTACGTAGGGCACGTCGATCTGAATATTTAAACATTATGATGTAACTGATCATATGAATATTTAAACATTATGATGTAACTGATCATATGAATATTTAAACATTATGATGTAACTGATCATGTGAATATTTATACATTATGATGTAACTGATCATATGAATATTTAAACATTATGATGTAACTGATCATATGAATATTTGAACATTATGATGTAACTGATCATATGAATATTTGAACATTATGATGTAACTGATCATTAGAATATTTTTTTTAAAAATGAGCATAATACCTTCCGGACACCTTGCAAGTGAACTGAGTAGAGGAGCAGGTATTATTTTTGCAGTGTTTAGGCGCCTCGTCCGATCCATCAATACAATCTAGAAACAAACAATATTATGTATCTTCTTCTTCCTTCTTATAGATCCTCGGATGACTAATATCATTTAAAAGAACCTTTCTCTCCGTCGCAGACCCAGTAGTTGGTGATGCAGCGGTTGGTGTCGCACTGGAACTGATCAGCCCGGCAAACACTGTGCTCTGTAAGAAGCAAACATTACTATCAGATCTTGTCAAATAAAGTTTTGAAAATAGGTGCCTGAGGCGAATACTGGGTATAAAGTGGTATGACTTGGTCAGGAATGACGATGTGAGAACAAGAACTCAACAGCCCGTCATACTGGAAGTCCTAAAGAGGAGAAGGTGGACATGGTTGGGACATGTCCTTAGAATGCCACCCGAGAGCATCAACCCCTCGTGTCTCTTCTTCCAACCCCGAGGATTCCGGCGCCCCGGAAGGCCGCTGACGACCATTCACCGACTATACTCAGCTTTGAGACGCTGGACTGACCTGGGAAGAAACCAAGGAGATGGCGCGTGACAGAGTGACTTGGAAACGTCTTGTGTTGGCCGTTTGCTCCACCTAGGGAGCGAACTTGGAAAGAAGAAGAAGAAGAATTGTCAGACCAAAGTTATATTTTTTGAAAGGGCTTCATCTTCTTCGTGTGCCTTGTAGTCGGGTTGTGGTCCGGTGGTTAGTGTCGGGGACTCTTAAGTCAGAGTTTCTCGGTTCGAACCCACTCTACCACAATTTGATACCTATTTCTAATAATGAGCCGCTTAGGCACACCACCCTACATACCCAGTATGCAGATTTTGTATGGAAGATAACGAAACGCCAATCCACATTCTCTACAATTGTGACGCACTCGCTCGCAAACGAAGTCACATCCTTGGAGGACCTCTACTGGACTCCGAGAAGGTAAAGCTCCTACCACCAAGACAGGTCGTGAGTTACATGACTCACATAGGTCTTGGCAGTGAGCTGTAATACAGAGGGAGGTCACAACAGACCTAATATGGTCGCAGTGACATAAGGGATGCAAGATCCCTTGACCTCAAAAAAAATGGCTAAGACTTCGCGGTCTTGCGCCATCTGGAATAACCCCTCAACTCCTATCATCCCGGTCCAGTTGCGAAGCCACAATGTTTGCTTGCTACCAGGTCCTCGGTGTCCTTCTATTTTTCCCATCATTATAATTTTCAAAATGTAATATTTTTCTGCACGAAATACGTGACCCAGATACGAACCTTGATATTGGACAAGAGTTCTCTGTGAAAGAGCTTATATAATAAAAAAAAGCATATGTAATAATAAAAAAAATATTACCACAAACGCCTTTGGGATTGGCGTCCTCATCGCTGCCATCACTGCAGTCATAATCGCCATCGCAGACATACTTTCGGTTGATGCAGTTTCTGAAACCAAAACCAGGCGTGAAGATCGCACGTAATGTCAAAGTATGTTGGCTTAAGTTTATGGATATATATTTTATAATTTCAGCATAGAACTAATATATAAAATAAAACTGTGTGTATACCAGTAGTATGTACATATTTATATTACAATGTGTTTATTGTATTATTTTCATATCACATATCGCTCGCTCCTTTCAAGAACGTCGTAAATCAAAAAACTTGATTTTTTCAGGAGAACGCTTTTAAAGTTTTAAAATATAATACGTTGTATTAAAAATAAATACCAAGCCACTTATTGAACTTTTTACTGTACAACAGATTTTTTTAAGTAAAACCTGAGGGTTTTTTTTTCAATTGAAAAATATTTGGTATATTTAAAAAAGTAATTAAACAATACCTTTTCTTCAAAATGCAAAACCAACACTTTCTGCCCTGTAGCGGGTAAATATTAAGTTAAAAATATGCCTCTTTGTTGGGATATAGTACATTTTCTGAGCATCACAACTGAAAATTGACAATTTTTGATTTATGACGTTCTTGAAAGGAGTGAGCGATATATTAATTGTTTTAATGAGATTGAACGAGAAGAGTCTTGAAAAACTGGTAGTAACAGGTACAGTTGAAGGCAAGCGGGCAAGAGGACGGTCTCCAACAAGATGGACAGACCAAATAAAGGAATTAACCGGATCCTCGCTAAACGCTGCCATCAAGTTGGCCCAGGACCGGGAAGAATGGAGAGGACTTGTGCACCAAGTGCCTGACATTCCAGAAGACCACGACGCTCAGCATTGAGCAAGAAGATGAAGAATGAGATTGAATTCCATAGAATTGATTATAAAGAGGTCAACAAATAAGAGTGTGAACAATATAACGGGTTTTCAGCCATCCAAACTTCAATATATATATAACAAATGACTAAATATACCAATTTCTTTAAAAATCCCTTGTAGGTGTACCTTGAATAGAAAAAGTTTGCAGAAAAACTTTTAGAACACTGCAATAGCATGTAAAGAAAGGAATTTTTTTTTAATCGTGTAAGTATAAATTCACGTAAGTCTAAATCGCGCAAGTAGAAGACTTGCTGTACATTATAATCACTGCTGTATTCTATGATATTCTGTAATATTCTATAATGTTAGTTGAATATACAGTGGTGGCCAAATGTATTAGGCATCCCCTTCAGAATTGGTTTGTCTTTAAATACTGCGGCTCTTGGAATTCTTGCAATGTTTTCGGATCGTATCATTTTTATTTTTTATTTTTTTTATTTTATTTATTGAACGGCTAATGCCTTTAACATAATACGTAAATACAATATCTAATATAAAAATACACTAATAGAGAAACAAAAAGTCTTAAACATAAAATAATAATAAAATAACAAATAGTAAGCACTGGTATATACACGTCTCCTCCACACACTATCAGCGAGCAGCGAGAGAGAGTGAAACACAACATGGAGAAGAAATGCTGAGAAACTACAGACTTCAAGGTGGATAACTATATATTAAATAAATCTATATTTTCAAAAGCATTGGCTAACTAATTGTGAAGCCGCGGAATCGGAGAGAACATGGCATAGTTTGCATTATGTACAAATACTGCGAATATAGATTTTTGTCTAGTACCTCTTCGACGCACGCTAAGCTTTATTTGATTTAGGAGATCAGGGCTGTACTAATAGGGCTGTAAGAATTTTATATAACAGGACCGAATCAGTAATTACCCTTCTATCACTAAGGTTTATTAATTTTAGCCGCTTCATTATGCGATCATAATCTAACTCACTTACTTACTTACTTATAACCCTTATCCGCACCCAATGGTGCATAGGGCACTGCATCGAATTGACGCAGTGTTTTCTCGATCATTACTTACATGAAGGCAAGGTGATCACTCTTGCGCTTCAGGAACCAGTCCAGGGTAATATTAAATAAATATTACAGTGTAAAATCACTAATATTTATTTTCACCCCTCGTGGGAATCGAACCGGGGACCTCCAGCACGGTAGCTAAACACGCTGACCATTACACCACGGAGGCGGACAACTAACTCAACTATGGGCATATTTAGATGGATTTTACCTACTACTTACTACCTGCTATCCGACCTACGACATTTGGGGATGCCTAGTACATTTGGCCACCACTGTACGTATAAATTAGGCAAATATTCACCCGATGGTGCACTGGAACATCTCTTGGCCGCAGGTGGTGGGCGCGGTGTAGTTGGTGATGTTGACGCACGCCTTGCCGCCAGCGTCCAGCGTGCGCCCGTCTGCGCACGCGCACACCGCGCCCTCCGGCGTGGCGAGGCACATCTCCGAGCACGTCGCCGTGCTGCACGCGTTTATACCTGTCCGGGAATGCATCCGCAATTCAATTTATTTACAATCAATAAATTAATCCAATCATTCTGCATTCAATACGTATTTTTATACTCAATAATAATCCAATCATTCTGCATTGAATACATATTTTTATACTCAATAATAATCCAATCATTCTGCATTGAATACATATTGTTTTACTCATCCGCATCTTATGGTGCATAGGGCACTGCATCGTATTGATGGTATCTTGATAGCAGATATATCTGCAGTGGTATCTTGATCGTTACTTTAAGGCAAGGTGATCACTCCTGCACTTCAGGGGCCAGTCCAGTGTAAAGTCACCAATATTCATTTTCACCCCCCCCCCTTGGGAATCGAACCTGGGACCTAAAGCATGGTAGCTAAACACGCTAACCATTACACAATTCAGTTAGTTAAATTCACAATACATACTCAGATAATAGTGCTTCTCAGACTTGGCAAGGTTAGGAGTGTACTCATTGGTCTGCGCGAGGTGGTCTTAGACCTTGAGGTGAACTCACACAATGGTGCATAGGGCACTGCATCATATAAACGCTGTGTTATCTTGATCATCAACACATGAAGGACAGGTGATCAGCCCTCCGCTTCAAGTACCAGTCCAGGGTAATATTGAATAAATATTACAGTGAAAAAAATCACCTTTATTTATTCGACCCCCCGGGGAATCGAACCTGGGACCTCCAGAACAGTAGCCGAGCGTGCTGACTATTACACTACGGAGGCGGACTGAACTCACAATACTCGGGTAATTATGCTCCCTAGAGTGGGCAAGGTCAGGAGTGCACTCACCGGTCTGCGCAAGGTGGTCGTACACAGAAGTGAATGCACAATAGTAGGGTAATAATGTCCCCCAGAGTTGGCAAGGTCGGGAGTGCACTCACCGGTCTGCGCGAGGTGGTCGTACACCTTGAGGTCGTAGAGCGGCGGGCTGTCGAGCGCGAGCGTGGTGATGGCGCGCGTGCGCAGGTCGAGGCGCCGCAGCCCGCCTTGCTGGTACTCGCTCCAGAACAGGAAGCCCGGGTGGAAGGCCAGCCCGTACGGGTGCGCCACGCCCGCGCCCTCGCGCACCACGCGCCGCTCCGTGCCCTCCAGCTCCGCGCTCTCTATCTTGTCCAGCATCACGTCGCACCTGACCAACATTTATTTTCACATTAAACAATATCTATTTCTCTCTCCGGTCTGAATCCTGCGGATTGGTCTATAGCAGCAGATGACATCTCTTTCGCCATTCTCGCCTATTTTCGGAAGTCCTCTTCAGCTCTTTTTATTTACAAAAAAAAAAAAATAATTACAATTCATACAAAATTTCATAGTTTAAATGCATTTAGCTTTATCATTTTAGAAATTATGCCCGCAATTCTAGAATTAGGTTCAGAAAGAAGGGTGGATACTTGGGTAGGGAGTTGGATTCCTTCCCGTGAAAGTTTTCCTTCTCTGTTGTGAGCGGACACTGAAAGAATATATGGTTTGCATCCCCTATATCTTGTCCACATTCCCAATATGGTGATGTAACGCACTCTTATAGAGATGCACAGGCAGTGAGCAGTGCCCAGACCTCGAATAAAGGTTAATTGTGCAAATTGTGCATATATGTGTGTATGTATGTGTGTAGTGTGTCTGTAGGCGATCTAACTACACCGTCGAGTTGACAGCGCTGACAGGACGAGTAACAACGAATGAGAACGGAGATTGCCGAGCGGAACCAACGCTGGAAGGGCCAGAGCTAAAACGCGTTGAGAGCCACCTACAGCTTTGATATCATCGGACGTTTTTATTTAGATTTTCATTTTGCTTCTTTAATTCATATATATATAGTATTAAGTATTTTGTAATTATTCTGATTTCAGTGTGCGCACTTATATAAATAAAACAACTACTTCTTCTTCTTTTTCCATGTTCGCTCCCTAGGTGGAGCATATGGCCAACACGAGTCGTCTCCAAGTCACTCTGTCACGCGCCATCTCCTTGGCTTCCTCCCAGGTCAGTCCGGCGTCTCGAAGTTCCGCTGAGTATAGTCGGTGAATGGTCGTCAGCGGCCTTCCGGGGCGCCGGAATCCTCGGGGTTGGAAGAAGAGACATGAGGGGTTGATGCCCTCAGGTGGCATTCTAAGGACATGTCCCAACCATGTCCACCTTCTTCTCTTCAGGACTTCCAGTATGAGGGGCTGTTGAGTTCTTCTCCTCACATCGTCATTCCTGACGAAGTCATACCACTTTATACCCAGTATTCGCCTCAGGCATCTATTTTCAAAACTTGCTAGTTTCTTGCTTTGAGCTTTGGTGAGGTGCCACGACTCACATCCGTACAGCAACACTGTTAGGATGCAGGCGTTAAAGAGACGACACTTGGTTTTTGTCGAATAAAGCAGTGAGTCCCAGACATTGCGCATTTTATTGAATATAGCTCCTGCCATTCCGAGCCGTACATTCAGTTCCTTCTGGACACTACCATCCTCCACCATGAGTGTTCCAAGGTATCTGAAGGTGTCGACTCGAACGAGCGCTCGTCCCTCACAAGTAAGATGTTGATCTCGGTCCGGACAGGCTGAGTTGCACATGACATTGGTCTTTTTGGCGTTCACTCTTAGGCCTAACCGAGCGGAGTTTATTTGGAGGGAGTCAATTATATCTTGCAGGGCTCCGATCGATGTATCTATTAGAACTGCATCGTCCGCATATTCTAAATCGCATAATTTCTGAGCAGGACTCACTGCAATTCCTCGATCCGGTGGAATTGACATTCGTAGGATGAAGTCAAACATGATGATGAAGAGAAATGGGGCTAGTACACAGCCTTGCTTCACCCCAGTAGAGACCTCAAATGGTTCACTGCACACATCATCTATTCTAACGCAGCATTCGCTGTTAGTGTGAAGCGCCCTGATAATGGCCACAATTTTGACAGGAACTCCATATGCTTCTATGATATTCCAAAGAGAAGACCTATGCGGGCTGTCGAAAGCTTTTTCGTAGTCTACAAAACAGCAGGCAAGGGCGCAGTTCCATTCGTTACTTTGCTGTAACAGGCATCGTAAGTTATGTATATGGTCAGCGCACGCCCTACCTGGTAGAAAGCCCGCTTGGTTCTCTCTGAGGACTCGCATTATTGGTTTTTGGATTCTTGCCAAAATTATTTGTGCCAGAATTTTTCCAGGAACGCTTAAAAGAGTAATGCCACGGTAGTTATCACACAACAGCGGATCACCCTTTTTGTGGAGGGCTATAACTTCCCCGTTTACCCAATCCTTCGGGCACCTTTCCTCTTCCCATACCTTTGAAAGTAGGTGATACAGGGGGTCGAGGAGAGCGTCCATGCCACTCTTGACGTATTCCGGATGTATTTCGTCGACACCAGGCGCCTTTCCGTTTTTCAGCTTTTTAATAGCTGATATAATTTCAGTATGCGTTGGAGTGCTTTGCGAAATATCGTGTGCTCGCGGAATGTTCAGTTGGGCAGAGACTGAGGGCACATGGAGGGGGTCTAAGGGGGGTGGACGATTTAGCACGCGGCAGAAGTGATCTCTCCATATGCTTTTCACGCATTCGGGCTCAGACTCGATTTGGCCGCTCGGGCCACGAACTGGGCCTGCGGTCGGGGGCCGCTTACCACAGATTTGGTGCGTAATCTTAAAAAGCTTAGAAGTATCACCTCTACGGGCTGCTTGTTCGGCTGCTGCTATTTGTGTGTCCAGGGAACGGCGTTTATCCCGCCTTGCGGATCTTTTGACAGCCAGGTGCTTCCATTTATATTGCGCTCGGAGACTTTCGAGCTTACCCTGGTCAGTTTCCGCATCTTTTAAGAGTTTTATGTTGGCCCTTTCTTCTATTAATTCCCACGTTTCATCCGACATCCATTTGGGTCGATTTGACGACTTCATTCCGAGAACCCTTTGAGCTGACGTAACTATGGCTGTTTTGATGTTATGCCATGTGCTTTCGATAGGGTCATTATCATCGGAATGTTGCTGCTCGAGTCCCTCCCTGACGGCGATATCATAGTTAAGCCAGGACATTGTCTCCTTCAGCTTATCAATGTTGACCTGACTCCTCTTCTTTGGCTTGGCAGTGCGGTTTAATTTCAGCCTTATTTTGCCTGTGAGTAGCTCATGATCACTATAGATATCGGCGCCTCTGTATGTGCGGACGTCTAGGAGTTCTCTACGATGGGCTGCAGTGTAAAGAAAATGGTCAATCTGCGTTTTTGTATTGCCATCGGGAGAAGTCCAAGTATACTTGTGGATATTTTTGTGAGGAAAAATTGTACCACCTATTAAGAGCTCATTTAAGGTTGCGAGTTCAATGAGCCGCTCACCGTTATCGTTAATGCAACCGAGGCCGTGGCTACCCATCACTGTTGGACCGAGTGCTACGTTGGTGCCGACTCTTGCGTTAAGGTCTCCCATTACAATGACGCGGTCCCTTTTCGGGACCGAGGATATTGCGGAGTGCAGAGAGTCGTAAAAAGCATCTTTAACGTGATCGTCGGCATCTTCTGTGGGGGCATAGCATTGGAGTATGGTTACAGAGCTATCTGTGGTTTTGAAAGTTGCGCGTAAAACTCTTTCAGAAATTGGTTCCCATTTTTGGAGGCAGCGAGCCGCTTTGTCTGTCATTATAAGTGCCAACAACTAACTGTGAGTAAAAACATTCTTTAAATTTCATTTTGGCATTCCCCTTATTATACTAAAAAAAAATGATCCCTTCACGTGATCACTAAACACGGCAACATATGCCCAAAAACTCAAAAATAGCAATTCGCTATGAGTGGCGACCACGAAGAAGCAATCTGCTACATATGGTTGCTATATGTCCATGTGAGCGTATGTACGTGTGAGTGTGTTTGTTGCAAATGAATGTTTTTTTTATATACCATGTATCTATTTGTGAAGACTTGTAATTGGCTTTGTGTTAATTGTTTTCTTTACTGTCATGTATTTGCAGCTTTTGGTTTTCCTAAATAAACAAAATAGGGTATTAACCGGATCCACGCGGCTCGCATAACCGTATGTGTTTTCATAAAACATTCCCTGTACGCGGCTGACATAACCGTTTGTGTTTTTACTTTACTCCAAGTTTCGAACCTCAGTTCAACTTGGAGGGATTTTTTCATGGTGTGGAACTTTGGATAAAATAATACGTCAATCCTTGGCCTTATGACATCTGTTGAAATATCTGACTAATAATTTGTAACATCACAAGGATATATAAAAGAACAGATCCCTGATTTTTCTTGCGGTCGGTAATTAGTCCGCGCCATTATCATGCCCTATATCTGTCTCACTCTCGCCGCTACGCATCGCCAGTGGGTAAGAGTGACACACGATGCGTGCTTTGATTTATTTATGTTACGATCTTATTTGTTTATATTACGATATATTTCAAGAATAATGTGACACGAGTGTATTATAGAGTACCAAAAAGGCACAATGAATCCCATTGAACGTTTTTGTTTAGGAAAATAAATCGTTTCTTAACTAAATACATGATAAAAGTAATCATATAAAAAAACGGCGAAATAACGCCGCGCACGGGCGTCTGTTAGGAACAAAGTGAACGCGGTTAAAAGGTTAAGTATACAGTTTGGAGAGGTGGGGAGAGGTGTCGGGTGTTACCAGTAGATGCGGCCGACGAGGTAGTCGATGGTGAGCCCGTTGGGCCAGTGCAGCTTGTCCTGCGCGAACACGGCCCGGTGGCTGCCGTCCATCCAGGCCCACATGATGCTGCTCACCTCGCGCAGCTTCCCCGGCCACTCCGTCCAGTACATCAACCTGCCAAATGCCGATCCAGATGTTAACACTCATTTTGACAAATAGGTCGGATACAATATTTTGTTTTCAAATATTCACACATTTAGAGTGATGTTTCGGTTTTTGTTTGAGAAAGTCAAATACATATATCTATTTAACCCGTAAGCTGCGCATCGCATCTATTGTCGTTTTTTATAGAAGAATCGTTGACTGCGCATCGCATGCATAGTCGTTTTCAACTTTACGTACTTATATCAACACCTATGGATAATTTTATGCACTTAAATTTGTTTTGAGGCATGGATGAATTAGTTCTCTTTGATTTAGTGTCATAAAATAACAAAATTATTTTAATTTAGTGTCAACTTTATCATAAATACTTCCGGTCGTCTCGTGGTCGGCGCGTGCTCTCAGTATTGTATAGTCTGTTCAAACGGTTTAGACGATCTAAATTATCATTAACTATTTTCATAATTATTATATTTATTAACTGTGTGGAACGAGAAGGATATTATAATTAACTAACAAATGATTGTGTAACACGGTGTTTTGTGATATTTTTGTAGTATTTTTTTGTTTATTATCGTGCCATGCTTCGAATACTGGAAGCATTTTACTATACGACCGCCAATTTTCTGCCGGGAGTCCATAAATGTTAATATGTATTTTTGTGTAAATACACTATAAAAACATAATAAGTAAAATGAATTGTGTACTGTGAACATCCATAATGGATATTAGAGTGACTTCCGAAAGTTTCATTACAAAAAATAGGCAAATGTATGTTTTTTTTGTCAAAAATATTGTAATGTAAAATAATCCAGCACGAGACGGAAAGTTTGACACTCGTAATTGAGCAGCTTAGAGGTTCAAGAACTGTCATTTAGGATTTGTAATTACCTACCAGCAATTCCCTAATACATATTTATTTAAAAAAAACACAAATAATATGGAGGAAACTTAGTGATGCAAAATTTACACACATATATTTTTTCTTGATACACGCCTATCACAATCCTAACAAACGATGGACATAAAAAATAAGAACAACCCTATCTCACAACCTGGCAAAAAGTCCTAACCACGACACTGAAAGACAACAATAACACAACGCAGTACTTTACACAACGATAACACCCTTACGATGCAGCACTTTAGATCAAACATCATTTAGAAGTGACAAATACAACGTCCGCTCTGTCAATTCCACAGCTGAGAGTCGAGGAACGACGCGCCACCAGACGCGGAGCGGTGCCGGACTCAGCTCTACAAGTTAGTAAGGTTAAATACCTTCAACAACTCCTTTAAAGATAGGATAGTTCAATTCAATTTATTCAATAATTAATATATACATTACAAACTAACATTTAAGGCGTATACATTAAAAGAAAAACAAATTAAAAAGTAAGCAAGACTCTTGTTAAATGTGTAGAAGAATCCCGCTTCGGAAAACTCCTTCGGACGCATGGAACAGATCAATATCCAATGTGATATTGTTCAACATAGCGGTAGCTCTTCCTACAGGCATAACCATCAGCAGGTTGGTCCTGTGTATAGGAATGTGAAACAATCTATGCCGACGCTGTCTTAGCTAACTATCGGGAACATACAGACCAATGCTCCGGATAATTTCAGGATTATCGATCATACCGCGCAACAATCGAAAAAAATGCGTTATCAAATACACATTCCTTCTAGTCTCTAAACTATTGTAGCCAAGCATACCCTAGAGAAACTCGGTCGGGTAGAGAACAAGGATAATAGCCGTACTCTCTCATGTAGAGATACCTCAAAAACTTCTTTTGGACTTTCTCTACCATAAGAGAGTACTTAAGCTCGTGTGGCCCCCAAATCATCGAGCCACTCGAGTCTACTTCGCATCAAGGAGTTATAATAATATAGTTATAATATAGTTACCCCCTGACTGGATGCAGCGCGATGGCGTGCGGGCTGGAGTGCAGCTCGTCGCGCAGTAGCGTGCGGCGGCGCTGCAGCGCGCCCAGCGGCGCCGCGGACACGCTGCCCAGCACCTCGTCCGTCCAGTACAGCAGCCGGCCCGCCCAGTCTACCGCCAGCCCCTCGCACGAGCCCAGCGCGCGCGCGCCGTGCCGCTCCGCCGATAGCAGCGTCTCGCGCCCGGTGCCGTCCACGCGCTGACGCTGGATGCTGTCCCTGAGGCCAAACTCCGACATATGAAACTATCGCTTCCAAACAGGAGCATATTTTTCAATTTTTCAAAACTCTGAGCCCGTATCTATTATATTTTATATTGATATTCTCATTCTAAAAGTTCAGTTTAAGTTTTTTTTTTTAAATATATGATGGCGATGCGAATATATTACTTTTGACAATGTCAAGATAATTTAATAATATTGCTTAATTATAAAATATGATAGACTTATCATTAAACTATAAATTAATTTCATATTATTGAAAAAAAATAACTAAAAGTTTGTAGATAATTGGGTTCCTGCTCGCCAGGATGAGATGGATATCTGTAGGGAGGGGAATAAGCGGGGCCGGAGTTTAAAAATTTTTTGGCATTTGGTCATTTATTGGGCAAACAAATAATATACGGTTGAGGTCTTCCTCTTCAAAACGACACTCGCAAATGGGGGAGTCAAAGACACCAATCCTCGAAAGGTGCTCTCTTGTACGGCAATGTCCCATCCTCATTCGACAAATGGCGGATGTATCTTTCTTGTTCATTGAAATTTTCCTAAACCAAAGACGGGATGGGACAGTAGGCTGAATGAGAGAGTAATGTTTTCCTTTTGATGTTTTGGAGATGTTCCGTTTGAGGGACCAGCTGGAAGACATATCAATATTTGGAATTGTTAAAAGGTCATCAGATGGGTAGTTAGAGAAATTTGAACTTCCATTTAAAACGCAGTTGTAGTCAATACATATCACCGGGAGGAGAAGGTTAAAAAAAATAAGATTTCTTTCCGACACTTGAGGGTGGACTCACTTTTGAACATCGGAGAAGTAGATGTAGTTCTCCTTGAGGTCGTAGTCCAGGGAGGAGGGCTGGCTCAGGTCGGTGATGGGGATCATGACCTGATGCACCTGCTCCGGGGAGATGGATATGGCCTTGATCATGGCGGGCCGACCCTTGCCGTATATCAGGAATTTGGGCTTGGTTATCACTGAAACAAATACAGATATACTTATTCATTTTACTAACCAACTTACTAATCATCACATCGCTGCCCGCAGTGTAATAAATTATGATTAAATTATATAAATTATATTATATTATGAGTCCATTCGCCAGGAACTACGCTTGAATGGCTTGACTCTGGCCAATATCTGTACGCGACGGATTCTCCAGTTCTTTGGACACGTTGCGCGTGGCAACGAGGATAACCTGTAACGACTAGTTGTGATCGGTAGCCTGGAGGGAAAAAGGGAGAGAGGAAGATCCCCCACACGATGGATCGATCAAATTAAGGCAGCAGCAGGCACCTCAGTGGTTGGAGCGCTACGTGCAGCGCAGTCAAGGGATAACTGGGGAAGAGTCATTGCTTCTGCAAGGGTCACAACCCTCAGCAATGAGGAATAAGACGGAGAAGAAGAAGAATTATATTATATTAATATTAAATTTTGGCTATGTAGCCACACCGTTGGGTTGCTGCGCTGACGTGAGCAGGATGGAAGCATTTCTGATACGAACTAGACCGAAGATTTCCGAGCGGACCCGACACTGAAGCGAGAGAAAGCGGCGAGAATTGCTTCGATCGTTGATTAGAACAGACGCTTTAACTAGATTTTAACTTTACTTGTTTAGCTCCGTATATTATAAATTATTTGTCATTATATGATTCCAGTATATAGTGTAAATTTTCATTTATTTAAATAAAGGAACCAACTATAAGTACATTCTTTCATTTTTATTCTTGTCACCAAATCCACATCACAACGGCAACACGCCATAATAAAACCAGCCGGAATTAAAATAGCAACTAGCTATAAATGGTGACCCCAGCTATAACATTAACTATACATTAACAAACACAATCACCAACACGTGATCACAAAACGCGGCAACAGGCCGCCCCAAAATAGCTATAAAAGTTGACCAAACAGCTATAATTTAGTAGCCGCGCTTTTAATTTAAGTTTGTAATGTGTACGTTAATTACAAACAAATAAATTGAAATTGAAAATTGAAATTTTCTGTAACTGATTTCAGTGCATTATTCCAAAACCGCAAATTTAAATAACCGAAACACAAACCGACCTTTGCATTCACCGTGCTCGTAGAGCATGAAACCCGGTCTGCACATGCAGTTGGCGTATGGCTGCATCGTCAGGTCTTTATACCCTGGAATGCATATATGAGCGCATCCCCCGTTGTGGATCTTGCAGGGGTGTTTCACTGAAAACAAACAATAGCAATCAACATTTTTTTCTTATTTGTTTGGGTACCGAGGTCCCGGGTTCGATTCCCAGAGGGGGGTCTAATAAATATAAGTGATTTATTCATTTTAACATTTATTCAACATTACCCTGGACTGGTACCCGAAGCGGAGGGCTGATCACCTTTCCTTCGTGTGTTAACGATCAAGATAACACTGCATTTATATGATGCAGTGCCCTATGCACCATTGGGGTGCGGATAAGGGTTCGAACGAATGTTTGGGTATTGTACAGCTTTGCATTTAAAAAAGTATATAATAAACAATAGTTACATTAACCTGTTAACCGGGCGGGACGCATAAATATGTCCAACGCAAACAATATCGGGTACGGAAAGGACATATTATGAATACGTCCTTGAAATATATGTTTATTATATTATATATATATGGACGTATATTTTTGGAAAAACAAAGATATTAGTCATCCATACATGTCTCGACATGAGTTTAGGACACGGAGTGAATCAGTATTCGCGCCCGTTACAAGTTGCGTAATTGGACAGCGGACCGCCCGGTTAACAGGTTAGCAATAATAAACATTACATTACATTAGCAAAAATAGTTACATTAATAAAAATAAAGCCAATTAAACAATTCCACATTTACGATATAATAACTATAAATAAAGAGATAAAAAAGGGTATGGTATAAAAATTATTTTGCGGGAAGGAGAAGGAAAGGAGAGGAATTAACGAGAGTGGTTAAAGGATTTTAAATTATTTTTCTATTATTTTTAACCCTATTGCACTCTTATTTTTTTTACACGGAATACCATCTACTCAATCGGGTATCATGTAAAAATATGAGGAAAAATTACAAGAGATAGTGGGGAGTACATACTATCAGCCTGCATCTGCTGGTGAAACATGTGCATGGCATATAAAGTACGTACCATCAGGCTGTCTCTGCTTGTGAAACACATGTACGGTGTAGGGCCTGGATATGTTGTTGTTGATGAAGACATGGTCCACGGCGTCGCGCTTGTTCAGCCTGATGATGGAATGGTTGTGCCAGGAGGTAACAAACAGGCTGGACTCAAACACGCTAACCGAGTATAAGTTTTGGACCTAGAAAGAAAAGATATGACATTATTTACTACACCATAACGGTAAGCTTGCCATGCTACCACCCAATGGTGCATATGGGACCGCATGACATTGATGCAGTGATGACTTGAATGTTAATAATACAAAGGCGAGGTGATCAGTTCTAAACTCCAAATTCTTATGGAAGAGGAAAATTTTCAATGTTACATAGATGACATTTTTCAATGGGCAGATAAAATTAACACATTTCCAATGCCATTTTTATCATTTTCCGTGTTATCCGACCTTGCCATGGGCCCTTTAGGTTGGATAATCGAGACTACTGTAGTCATACAAACTTACAGGGTGTCCCTTCTTCACGGTCTTCCTGTTGGCCCCGTCGTAGTCCACCCGCTCCACGAAGTCCAGGTAGGTGTCCACCCAGTACACGTGCTTGGACGGGATGTCCACGGCCACCCCGTACGGATACACGATCTTCTGCTTGACGATCGGCTCGCGATTGGTCCCGTTGAGGCCGCAGCGTTCCAGCGTCGGCGCCGAATGGCCCCACTTTGTGAAGAACATAATTCTGGAAGCAAAAATGGCAATTCCACAATTAGTTTTTTGTTTTATTTTAACCCTTATCTGGACCCAACGGTGCATAGGGCACTGCATGGTAGCGACGCAGTGTTATCTTGATTGTTAATTGCATGAAGGCAAGGTGATCAGCCCTGCGCATCTTGTACCAGTGAAGGTATTAAATCTTCTTCTACATCTTCTTTTTATAGATGTGCCTCCGCCTGTTACTCTTAAATAAATATGAGAGGGAAAATCGCTCATATTTATTTTGACCCCTCTGAGAATCGAACCTCCAACCTTATTATTATTATTTCTTAAAATCTACTGTGACACATGTTTCGATGCATTCCGTATCATTTTCAAACACCGTATGTGAAGCTAATTCTAAATTTTAGAGTTGGGTCCTTGGGACGTTGAAGGTTGAAGAGGGAGTAGGAGCTGTTCCTTATTTTAACTAACTAACTAACCATCACGCCGCTTCCCCGCAGGGTAGGCAGAGAGAATAGAACGCCACACCACTCTGTCTTCGCAAACATTCTTCGCCTCTTCCACGTTCATGCATCTCCTCATACATACCCGCCGATAGTTTCGACTCCTAACCTGACCACTTTCAAGTATTTGGCATACTTGATCGTGCCAAATTTTCCTCAGTCTTCCTCTGCTTCTTTTTCAAATTACATTCGCCTCATAAATTTGTTCTATTTCCATGAAATATTACCTGGGTTTAAAGAAAATTAAGTTGCGATTTATCATATATTGGGCCTTAAAAGTACAAAAATAAACAGATTTTGTTTTTGAATTTCACAAAGGGGAAATGTAACATAACTTTTTAGGTGGAGTTTGAAATAAATAATTTTTTGGTGTAAATATCTTACCCTCGGGTCGGGTCCAACGCGATTCCTCTAGGTTTACTGAGTTCAATCTCCAGGAGTACGTCGCAGGCATCCAGAGTGCTGTTGCACAGGATAATCACCTCTCTGAAGTCGTCCAGAAAGTACCAATTCCCCGACACCCAGTCCAGAGCAATCTGGTGGATAGCTGGAAATGTGGACCAATGATATACCGTCAGTAAAAAATTGATATCTATCAAAATTACAACTAACATGTGAAAGAAATACAACAACACGTACAAAAGACGAAAGATGTATAAACATCTTTCGTCTTTTGAAAATTAATACAATATGGAAGTTCAATAATGGGCAGAATAGTGAATGTTACACAAGTGTAAAAAGTACTCACTTGAGCCACTCAAATGTCAGGTCGTAAGCCCTAAATTGCTCAGACTTCCATTTTATTCTTGTATAAAAACGACAGATGGTTCATCTGAGTGGAGACACCTATAGTTATTATTTTTTTTTTTAATACTTGTATTTTTATTATTTACAAAAATACTTCACTTTCATACTATTTCCGTGAGCCTAAGCGGCTCATTATTAGAAATAGGTATCAAATTGTGGTAGAGTGGGTTCAAATTGAGAAACTCTAACTCAAGAGTCCGCGACACTAACCACGGGACCACAACCTGACACATTTTTATTGACATATATATTTTAAAATAAGGAATAACCCGCAAAGCCTCTACTTTTGGAGGGATAAGGATAGGGAAGGTAAATGTGAATATACATCACAAACCTGACGAATTGAAAATAAATCATTCTTAGAATTGGCAGGAATTGAACCCGTGATGCCAGTTTCGCTGTCGAGCGTCTACGCCACAACGCCTATCATCCGTAGGGTGAATAATCCAGTGTCCAATAGAATAAATAATAAGGATATTTCTTTTATTACTATTGTTAGGGATGGTACCAGGACTCTAAAGGTGGGGACTGACCGAGCATTTTGACGTAACGTCGCTCGCGGCGAGCACTCCGACTACGACTATACTGACTATACGAATGCTCGCATCGTAACGTGTTACGTGAAATTGCTTCGGTCACTCCTCACCATAATAGGAGTGATATTAATGACTTACATTCCAGTTCCGGAAACATAGTGGGAGATGGCATCACCCATCTCACATTCAAGTCATCCACGCTGGAACAGCTCAGCCATGACTTGGTCACCTTGTTGTGGATATAGCACACAGATCTGTGAACAGAACAAACAAACACAATTTCAAACATTTGCTAATGAGATGAAATTTTATTTATTGTTTCGGCATTAACTTTCACAAGGAGATCGGTTCTGTGTATAAATATTAAATAAATTTAAGATTAAAATAACCTCTTGCAATTATTTAGACATCTGAAAGTGTAATGGTTAGAACGTTTACATACCGTCACGGGTTCAAATCCCAGGTGTGATGTAAATATTTACAGTGAGGTTAAAAGTGAAAATAAAATTAAATGAAAGACCTGTTGGCAAAGTTGAAGTCCAGGGCGTGCGAATTGAGCAGCTTGACCGTGGAGTTGCCGGGCCACGGGGATCCATCCAATTTCACCCGGCGGATGTCTCGCTGGGTGGAGAATACTAGGGACGGCTCTTCTTCCAATGGTTCTGAAAGAAAACATAAAAATGTAAGAACATATCGTCAAAGCAGACAAAAATTAACCCTTTGCACTGGAATGTGTATATCGCCAACTTAGTCAAGATTAGAGACATCAATCACTCCTTTCAACAAAGTCATAAATCAAAAAATTTTACTTTCCAGGTGAACGTTTTTAAAGTTTAAAAATATAATACAATGTATTAAAAATAAATACCAAGCCACTTATTGAACTTTTCACTGTGCAACAGATCTTTTTAGGTAAAACCTAAAGGTTTTTTCTCCACTTGAAAAATATTAAGTATTTTTAAAAAAAAAAATTAAACAATACCTTATCTTCAAAATGCAAAAACAACATTTTCTGTCCTGTAGCGGGTAAATATTAAGTTAAAAATATGCCTATTTTGCTGGGATATAGTACATTTTTTGGGCATTCCGAAAACATGCACTACTTAAAATTGTCGATTTTTGATATTTGACGTTCTTGAAAGGAGTGAGCCATGTTACTATTCCATTATACTTGTGTGAATCTTTTTTTTTTGCATTTAATAATATAGTATATTACAAGTACAAAATATACTATTACATTGACAACAACAAAAAAAGATCCCACAAAGGCATGGCATGTTTGTAGGTACCGTAGAACGGAGCTACTTGAACTTTGATGTGTTACTTGAGCCCAGTACAATTTTTTTATTTAGATCTGTATTTGGTCTACAATAATGAACGTATCGACATGATTCATTGTTTCCCTGACAGGTGACACTTACTGTCACGATACGTTCATTATTGTAGACCAAATACAGATTTAAATCTCTTTTTTGTACTGGGCTCAAGTAACACTTCAAAGTTCAAGTAGCCCTGTTCTACGGTATACATTTTATTTTAAGTTTTATATGATGGTTATCAAAATAAAAATAAATTTAAAGTGCTAATATTACGTACAAATATTTGTATTTAACAGAAAACAAAAAACCAATAATTGAAAAAATAATAATAATGAGTATATGTATATTTCATATGCTATTCATCAAAAGAAGAAGCTACATAGATCCATTTTATTAATCCATTATTTCAACAAAATCTTAAATCGAAACAAATTTGAATAATTGGTGTCCATTATATAATAATAATAATAATAAACCCTTATCCGCACCCCAATGGTGCATAGGGCACTGCGTCATATAAACGCAGTGTTATCTTGAGCGTTCACACATGAAGGAAAGGTGATCAGCCCTCCGCTTCAGGTACCAGTCCAGGGTAATATTGAATAAATATTAGAGTGAAAAAATCACTTATATTTATTTTACCCCCTTGGGAATCGAATCCGGGACCTCCAGAACGGTAGCCGAGCGTGCTGACCATTACACTACGGAGGCGGACAAAAATATTATATAGTTATTATATAGTCCATTATATAGTCCTTACAAAATTAATTAAACAGTTTTAATTATATTGAAAAGTAAAGTATTCAAACATTATTTTCTTGGCGGCACTCAAGTAGTATGGCAAACGATGCATACCGCCTCTATGGTGACACTTCACTGTTTAGGTAGAGACGACCGGAGCATTTCGTCGTAACATAACGTCGTAACATCGCTCGCGGCGAGCATCCAAAACTATGGATAGAGCGCTCGGCTCGGTGTACTGAATGCTCGCATTGTAACGTGTTACGTATGCTCCGGTCAGTCTCCACCATTAAAGAAAAATCACCCGCCAAAAATCGGTTCAAACGACGATTGACCTTCCACGTATTATAATAGATTACCATTGATGGCAGTGCAGTGCGTGGAGTCCGTGAGTCGGTAACCCTCGACGCAGGAGCATATGAACGAGCCCACTGTGTTCCGGCACACCTGGTCACAGCTGCCGTCCAGCAGACATTCATTCAGATCTGAAAATCAACAATGTATACGTCTGTCGTTTGGAAATTTGGAGAAGCGTCAGTCACCCTAGGAGCGAGGAGGTATAAAAATATAAAAATTCAATAAAAATAAAACTAAAAATATAATTTTTTCATTAATTGATTCAATAGTCACTTTTTGACAATATCTATTCATTTTGAAATTTAATTTTACTTGGTAAATACCACTATTTCTTAAAATATATAAATAAAATTCACCGTATACGGTGTTAGATAATGATGCAGAATGCATTGAAACACGTGTCACAATAGATTTTAAGAAACAGTGGTATTTATCAAGTAAAGTTTTTTGAAAATAATAACAGGATATTTTTCATGAAAAGAGTTATTACATAATTTAAAAATTGTCCAGTAAAAAAATCAAAACGTAAGCAATAAAAAAATTTGAAAACGTAACAACAACAAAAAAACAAGCCTTACTGTAATAATAAAAAAAAGTGATGAAAATAATTTGATAATTTATCAGAGAATTCCTAGTAAAAAGTCTCAAGTGGCAACTGGCGATCTCAGTTGGGTTGTTTACCTGGGGAGGTCTTCACCAAAACGTTATATTTCCATTAAAAATGATTTTAAGTAGTCAGGAATTCTAGCTTGTAAAATTGTTACGTTTTGGTGCGATTTAATGGTTTCATATTGGTTTAACACAGGATTGGTTTTGTCGCAACTTTAATAAGATTTTGATACAATACAGTAAACAGAACAGATTCGCATTTAAAAGATTTTTGTATGCAATATTGGGAACCAAGTGAATGGTGCACTGAAATCAGTTATAGCAAATAAAAACCTATCAGCGGAAGCCAAACTGGCAGCGCACAACGGTGTCCTGGTTCCAACTCTAATGCATGGAAGTGAAACATGGAGTTGGCGAAAGAAGGATGAAAGTAGACAGAATGCAGTCGAAATGCGATCTCTCAGAAGAATGTGCGACAAAACGATGTATGATAGATGTGCGAATAGTGAAATAAGGAAGGAATGCAAAGCTGAGATAAGCATTATCGATAAAATTAAGAAAGTTGTGTCGAGATGGTTTGGACATGTAGAACGAATGGGTGAGGAAAGAACGGTAAAACAAATTTGTGAGGCGAATGTAAGTGGAAAAAGGAGCAGAGGTAGACCGAGAAAAACATGGCACAGGTATGCTAAATACTTGAAAGTGGTCAGGTTAGGAGTCGTAACAATCGGCAGGTATGTATGAGGAGATGCATGAACGTGGAAGAGGCCAAGAATGTTTGCAAAGACAGAGTGATTTGGCGTTCTATTCTCTCTGCCTACCCCTGCGGAGAAGCGGCGTGATGGTTAGTTAGTTAGTTAGTTGACTTTTTGGTGAGAACCTCCACATCTTATGTGCTGCAAACAAGTGGAAACATGCAAGCAGTACTCGGCTGTCCAAATTTAAAACACAGTAAGGGACATTTTTTTTTTAGTAGGTTTTTTTTGCATTTATGGACTAAATAGACTCTACTTAGTCCAAAAATGCAAAAAAAACCTACTACAAAAAAATGTCCCTTACTATGTTTTAAATTTGGACAGCCGTACTCTGGCTGATGCAATACGATACTTGCGCCGTCCGTGAACACTGCTCGTTCATAAGCATTGAGTATTTTATATGATATGAATAAAAAAATAATTTACATACCCACGCACTTGTCCCCTTTAGGCTCCTCCCCGAGCGGGCAGAAGCACATGGGGCCGTCGTTGGTGGCTCGGCAACCGTGCGAGCACTGCAGGCTTTCACACATGGCCGTGGAGTTTCCTGAAAAACATCAAACTCTATTGAACTATGACACAAATAAAAATGATCAACCTTCCCGTACTAATCAAACAAAAATTACACAATCCATATTTGTATGGAAATTGTAGTACGCAGAACCCAGCAGGTACCAACTCGCCACAGCATCGATAGTCATAGATTCCACGTCTGTCCCAACGCGCCGTCAGGCAGCAACTGAACGCAGTTCAGTTGTATCACTCTCTCATTACTCTCTTTGAATTCTGGAGATGTAAATTATATTTACTTATTATTGTTACATTATATTAATTTATTATTGTTACATTATAATGTGGTATTATTGTTGCATTTTTATAAGGAAATATATTTATAAATTTTCTTACTTTTTCTTTGCTACAGGGAGATCACAATTTTTATGAACCAAAAAATAGTCACTGACAAATAATTTTTTTATTTAATTTTATTACGTACCGACACTAATGTATGGAAGCGAAACAAGGAACTGGCAAAGGAAGGATGAAAGCAGAGTGAACGCTGTTGAAATGCGCTCCCTCAGACGAATGTGTGGAAATCTTTGTATGACAAAACTAAAAACGAAGATATAAGAAAGGCTGAACAAGGAATAATTGAAAAGATTAGGAAGAGTTTTTATGGTGGTATGGACATGTGGAGCGAATAGATAACGAGAGAATGACTAAAAAAAATTATGTGGCGAATGTGAGAGGGAAAACAGAACAAGGACGACCGAAAAAGACTTGACACTATCAGATGAATCAGAACCTAAAATCTGGCGGTATCAAAAGTCTGTGTAATCGGAGGGCATGTATGACTAGATGTATGGATGTGAAGGAGGCGAGGAGTGTATGTCAGGACAGAAGAGTGTGGCGTTCCATCCTTTCTGCCTACCCCTGTGGGGAAACGACGTGATGGTAGTAGTATTTAAACTGCATTTTTAATCAAATATAATTTTTAGGTAAAAATTGCTCAGGAGCTCAGAGAGCTCAAGGTTCAAACGGATAATAATTAATGTAGACTTATCTATAATAGACTGAGAAAGATAATGGATGCAAAATGATAAATTTGACTGTCTGTAGCCTTTTGTATGCTGACGACGCTGTGCTTCTTGCCGATAGTAGAGAAGACCCGCAGGCGCTGGTGACAGGAATGAAAAGATTGATATACATCTTTAGCTAATGATGTCAATTAGTGCACTTGCGTATTGTGTATTTCTAGCTATAATATATTTGACAATTGGCATAAAAATACTTCACGTGCTAAACCATGTGTACAAGCAGAAGCCATTATTTCTTCTTCTTCCATGTTCGCTCCCTAGCTGGAGCATATGGCCAACACGAGTCGTCTCCAAATCACTCTGTCACGCGCCATCTCCTTGGCTT
This sequence comes from Brachycentrus maculatus, assembly GCF_059751285.1. Taxonomy (NCBI): domain Eukaryota; kingdom Metazoa; phylum Arthropoda; class Insecta; order Trichoptera; family Brachycentridae; genus Brachycentrus; species Brachycentrus maculatus. The sequence goes on along the minus strand of NW_028280957.1, from coordinate 166,515 downwards.
CCTCAGTCTGCGTCTCGAAGTTCCGCTGAGTATAGTCGGTGAATGGTCGTCAGCGGCCTTCCGGGGCGCCGGAATCCTCGGGGTTGGAAGAAGAGACATGAGGGGTTGATGCCCTCAGGTGGCATTCTAAGGACATGTCCCAACCATGTCCACCTTCTTCTCTTCAGGACTTCCAGTATGAGGGGCTGTTGAGTTCTTCTCCTCACATCGTCATTCCTGACGAAGTCATACCACTTTATACCCAGTATTCGCCTCAGGCATCTATTTTCAAAACTTGCTTTAGCCATTATTTAGGTTATATATATTTCTTAATTCAATACTTTGATTTCTCACATAATTTTTAAATATATGTATTAACTTTGAAAACATATCTCATATAACTTCATATTTTTTAAGAAATGGAAGGATACGAGAGAGACCTATATCCAGCAGTGGAGGAAGTAAGGCTAAAAAGAAAGAAGAAGATAAATGATCTAAAGGGAAAATCTTACCACAATAGGTCCATTCGTCACTATTGTCCGGACAGTTGGCGACGCCATTGCAGTACAGGGAGATGGGAATGCAGGTGGACCTCTCAAAGCAGCGTGCTTCATTCGGCGCGCAGCTCAGCCCCATGAAACCTGCAAACAAATCAAATCCAGCTAGTACGTAATTACCGCATGATGTGTTGGCCACGTATCCAGATGAGGAAATGGTAGGTGGGGGAGAAAATTTCTATGAGAAGGCGACCGAGAGCTGGATGAAGAAACCAGAGCGATGGGTGGTACTTCTTCTAACCCTCATCCGCACCCAATGGTGCATAGGGCACTGTATCTCATTAAACTCATTGATGTAGTGTTACCCCATTGTACCAATTACGAGAAGGCAAGGTGATCAGTCCAGAGTTTTAGGTAGCAGGGTGATATTAAATGAATATTAAAGTGCTAAATCACCCTATGTTCATTTTGACCCCGCTGGGAATCGAACCAATGACCGCCAGCATTGAAGTCAAACGCGTTATCCATTACTGGTGGACATAATAACATTGTACATAATACACTAGGATAATACCGTAGGCTGACTTTGATTTTTATACATTTAAGTCCTTGAACCGCTAAGATGCATTGGAAATGTGGTTGCATCGTGGAATGCCACGCATTTCACTAACTGATATGGTTAGCAACGCAAATGTACTCCAAAGAGCAAGAGCAGGGAGACAGTTGCTGACTGATATCAAGGTCCGGAAGGTGTCCTATCTGCCTAAGGGAGCAAACTACTAGCTATTGCACCTAATAGAGGGATAAGTTATTCATTGTTTCGGCATTCACTTTGTGGTAAGACATGGTTAAATTATTTTATTTTTATTTTATTTTATTGGAAGGAAGAACAACAGTTACAATATATGATACATACAGAATACAAAAAATAAAATCATGAGTACCAATTATAGTTCTTCACAACTATACATAAGAGAGGTCTATATAAAGGAAGAGACATGAGACAAGGATGGGATAAAGAGAAAAGGAGATGGCAGTGATAGGAAAAGAAGAAAAGGAAAGGACAGTGAATAGAATTACTTTTTTTGGTTTATAAGATTTCGAACAATTTAGCTTTAAATTTTGAAAGATTGGAGTAGAACATATCAAGGTGGGTACAACATTCATTAAATTTCCCACAACTTCGATAAATAAAGGAATTTTTTGAATAGTTCTTTGTTGGTGCTGGATTATAAAAGGTATGACTATGCCTATTGATTCTAATTGGACAGTGAAAAGGCATCTGCTCAAGAAGATAGGGGCTCTCAGTCATATTATTTGTAACTTTATACAAAAAACATAAATCTGATATATTCCTACGTTTACTAAGTGAAGATAATTTATGGAAGGCTGAAGATTCTTCGTAAGAGTTGAAACTTAAATGAAGCTTACCATCCAACATTTTTAGAAATTTGTTTTGAATACGATCAAGTTGAGCTATATATATATATATATATATATATATAGCGTACTGAGGGTTCCAAACGACTGAGGCGAATTCGAGGTGACTACGAACATAAGCGTTATATAAAGTTACAAGAGAGGATGTATTTTTAAATGGTTTAGTGGTTCGAAAAATAAAACCTAAGTTTCTGTAGGCCTTATTAATTAACGCAGGCTTCAAAATGTGAAGAAAACAAAAGTTTCTCGTCCATTATGACACCAAGGTCTCTTAATTCAGTTTTCCTGGTCAGCCGACTATTGTTAATTTCACATTATAAATAAAACACATGTTTTTTACCACTCGGGTTTTATATTTTACAATTAGTTTCGGAAGCTACACATGCTTAAATGGTAGCTTCCGAAACTAATTGTCGAAATAAAAAATTATCTGTGGTTTAGTCTAATTAACTCTGTATTTTCAAACATCTTAACTTTAAAAATAAATTTATTAAATCGCCATATATATCGTGGGTATACTGGCTAAAAACGTTAACTTTAAAATCCCTGTTTGAATAATCCGTGTTATTTAAAGCTTTTCACCTGAGTAAAATTCTTCTTCTTCTTCAAACCCTTATCCGCACCCCAGTGGTGCATAGGGCACTGCATATAAACGCAGTGTTATCTCGATCGTTAACACATGAAGGAAAGGTGATCAGCCCTCCGCTTCAGGTACCAGTCCAGGGTGATATTGAATAAATATTAGAGTGAAAAAAATCAATTTTATTTATTTGACCCCCCCCCCTGGGAATCGAACCCGGGACCTCCAGAATGCTAGCCGAGCGTGCTGACCATTACACTATGGAGGCGGACAAAATACCGGAGCAAAATAACGGAATAAAATACCCGCTATTAAACTTAATAATATCCCTCAATATATTTTTTGACTTCTTACATACCTTGTGTGAGAAATATTTTTTATATTTTATATATTTACAATTTACAAACAATATTAAAGTTGAATTTACTTTTAAAACCACATAAATATAATATTTCAAACTGCTAAGTGTATTTTAACAGTTTATATAGTATAGAAGATTAAAATTTTCAAGGACCGTCAGTCCATTTAATCTTCACATTCGTTTGAAAACGCCCGTAAATGGAAACATGGTAGAAAACAAGCGTTTTATTTCTAATTTAATAGAGAGTTGACAAAATGTGGGCAGAATGCAGATCTGACTCCGGAATATACGAGATTGGACAGAGATCAACTGCCCGAGACAGCGATACACGCTCTCAAGTGATAGAAGACCTGACATGATCTATGAAGAAGAACAAGAGTCCTTACACTCGCTGGGCGACTCGTCCGACTTGTCCGGGCCGAGGGTCTCGTGGATGCCGCAGTCGGGCTCCCCGTCGCACACCCATCCGGAGGGAATGCACTTGTTGGTGAGCGTGCACTCAAACTGGTTCTGCTTGCACGACGTGCTGTTGCCTGCAACAGAAACATTACATTACACATGCGTACATATAATATACTAATTTATTCCATCATACACATAATAACAAAGTTCAACAATCATCTCACACCATGTGTTACATCAGTGTTCAATTTCTTTCTTTATCTGTTCAAGGTACACCTGCGAAATCAAGAATTTTTAAGGTGGAGACTGACCGGAGCATCTCGTCGTAACATAACGTCGTAACATCGCTCGTGGCGAGCATCAGCGAGCATCTGAAACTATGGATGGAGCGCTCGGCTTGCTGTACTGACTGCCTGAATGCTGGCATTGTAACATGTTACGTTACGACGGAATGTTCCGGTCAGTCTTCACCCTTAGAGGTATACCAAAGAAAAAAACAAAGTTTATTTATAATAATAATAATAAAACCCTTATCCGCACACCAACGGTGCATAGGGCACTGCGTCATATAAAAGCAGTGTTATCTTGATCGTTTACACATGAAGGAAAGGTGATCAGCCCTCCGCTTCAGGTACCAGTCCAGGGTAATATTGAATAAATATGACAGTGAAAAAATCACTTAATAATATGAAAATAACTCCTGTAATTGGAGATAATCCAGATTTTGTGAACAAGTATTTGGACACACTCAAAATGTTGTAAATAAATTATCTGGTCAAATTATAAGCCTAATAATAAAAATGAAAATGGTATTTTCTGGCGTTTCTCATGTGTGTGATTATAATCCAGGATTCGGATCTCACATACTAATATAAGAGTTTCTGCTTAATAAAAAAGCTTCTTTACATCTCACCAACAGATGTCTCTAGTGAAGTTCTAGTGATTCATGAACAAGGTTTCTAAATTGGTTCATATATATAGAACTTCCAAGAATTTGAGTAGTGTGGTTGTCAATAATGGGTAGAATTGGTGAATGTTACACGTGTGTAAAGTGATCACTTAAACCAGCCTATGACGGTCGTAAGCCCCGTAAATGCCCAGACTTCCATATTCTTCTTCATCTTTGATGAGATGTCAAAAAATAATATGAGATGTGCTCATTATGAGAGGTGCTCGTTACGAGAAGTGCTAGATATGAGAGGTGTTCCTTATGAGAGGTGCTCGATATGAGAGGTGATCGTTATGAGATGTGCTCATTATGAGAGGTGCTCGTTATGAGAAGTGCTCGATATGAGAGGTGTTCCTTATGAGAGGTGCTCGATATGAGAGGTGATCGTTATGAGATGTGCTCATTATGAGAGGTGCTCGTTATGAGAAGTGCTCGATATGAGAGGTGATCGTTATGAGATGTGCTCATTATGAGAGGTGCTCGTTATGAGAAGTGCTCGATATGAGAGGTGCTCATTATGAGAGGTGCTCGTTATGAGAAGTGCTCGATATGAGAGGTGCTCATTATGAGAGGTGCTCGTTATGAGAAGTGCTCGATATGAGAGGTGCTCATTATGAGAGGTGCTCGTTATGAGAAGTGCTCGATATGAGAGGTGCTCATTAGGAGAGGTGCTCGTTATGAGAGGTTCCACTGTGTTTCCTATTTCTGCCCACTTCTTCAGCCCAGTTGATAGCTATATTAATTTATTATTAGATTAAAACCAATATTTTTAGCTTTTCCACTTTTTTATTTGACCAGCGACCGGGTTTCGTCGTTACCGACATCATCAGACTGGTGAGAGGCTATACAAATTGTTATGTTATATGTAAAAGATGGCAGGAGTTGATAACCATGATTTGATATAATTTTATGAGAAATTAATTTAATTTGAGTGAATTAAATTAATTTCTCATAAAATTATATCAAATCATGGTTATCAACTCCTGCCTTCTTTTATATATAACATAACAATTTGTATAGCCTCTCACCAGTCTGATGATGTCGGTAACGATGAAACCCGGTCGCTGGTCAAATAAAAAAGTGGAAAAGCTAAAAATATTGGTTTTAATCTAATAATAAATTAAAAATGCAATTCCATCACGAAGTGTCAGTGGATAGTATAAATCTATTAAAAAGATAGCTATATTGAAAGCTTTCATGGCTTTAGAAGGCTTTTGAAACTGGCGTCGTGCGGATGACAGCGCTTTTGGATTTTGGAGGGGAAATATAGTACGAGGGGGTTAACATAAAATAAATTGAGTTCAATCTGCATCCTTCAAACATACAATTCTGTTAAAATCATTTTTTAGTACATTATCCTCCAGTCTTATTTCGCATGATACTGTTTACATTACAGTCTGTAAACACTGAAAATGTTTACGAGCGACACCAAAAAGATAAAAAATAAAATAAATATACATTAAAAGTAATCATTTTGGTATTATTGTCCGATTGCCTCCATTAATTTCGTTTTAATTAATTACTTATTTTTATCGACAATAAACAAGCGAACTCTAAAAATGATTATTTTTAATAATTCATTATTAGAATACAATTATTTTACAAAGATAACACCAGAGACATGGATGGTATCTTTTATTAAATAAAATAATAAAATAAAGCTGTCAGCAAACAAGACATTTAGTCAATAATAAAAAATAAAAGTAATATCCATATATTCTTCTTCTTCTAACCCTTATCCGCACCCCAATGGTGCATAGGGCACTGCATCGTATAGAAGCAGTGTTATCTTGATCGTTAAATACACGAAGGAAAGGTGATCAGCCTTCCGCTTCAGGTACCATTCCAGGGTCATATTAAATAAATATTAGACTGAAAAATCACTAATATTTATTTTGACCCGCTTGGGAATCGAACCCGGGACTTCCAGCAAGGTAGTCTAGCGTGCTGACCATTACACTACAGAGGCGGACGAATACTATAATAATTCCCGTCTGTACAAATTTTTTGGCGTCTCTTGCGCTCTACCAAAAGTAAGTAAATAGAATGTTTATAAGCGTCTCCCGCTCTCTACCAACAGTATTTAAAAGAGGATAGTTTCCTAATAAGGACGTTTGTGCAATATACGGAATTTTACTGTCCGGCAGTCCGTTTTAAAAAAAAATTAAAGCGACTACAACAGATTAACGTGATCGAGTTCACGCGCACCGTGATCGTGCACCAATTGAGCTCACCGATCCGGAGAAAGAGGGACAAGTGCACAAGACAATTATCCGTTTTTTCATGCTAACCGGACTGCCGGACAGTAAAATTCCGTGTAGTGCACAAGCACTCTAAGGGCAATGTCCACTACCCGGAATTTGACCGTCCGCCGTACGGTTTTGAAAAACGAAAGCGACTACGACAGTTTAGCGTGATCGAATTTACGCGCACATGTTCACGCACTAATCAAGAGCTCCGATCTGAAGAAAGATGGACAAAAACACAAGCCAATCGTCGTTTTAAAACGCTAACGGACAGTAAAATTCTGTGTAATTCCGTGTAGTGGACAAACGCCCAAACAGTGTGTTAATATTTACCGCACAGATCTGCGCATTGTGCCGTGGTAGCGCACTGCCATCTCCCTATACAGCTGCCATCATCGCACCGATACTCGTTAGGACCACACGTGGCACTCTCTTCTGAAAAATAAAAATAAAAATATTTACACACCACTCGGAACGGTTTGCGGAGAGAATAAATGATAAAAATGATATATCAACGAACAAAATTAAACTAAATTATAAGAAGTATATTCAGAAATAGTGAAATAGTCGGCCTTGACCGATGACAATCGACGGCACTAGAAACAGTATTTTAATTATACATATATCGCCTACTCCTTTCAACAACTTCATATATCAAAAAACTTGATTTTTCAGGAGATCTTTGTTTAAGTTTAAGAAGATTGAAAGCCACTTATTGAACTTTTTACTGTGCAACAGATTTTTTAGGTTAAACCTGAATGTTTTTTTCTCCATTTGAAAAATATTTAGTAAATAAAAAAAAATAATAAAACAATACCTTTTCTTCAAAATACAAAAACAACACTTTCTGCCCTGTAGCGGGTAAAAATTAAGTCAAATATAAGCCGATTTTGCTGGGATATAGTACATTTTCTGGGCATTCTGAAAACATGCACAACTGAAAATTGACGATTTTTGATATATGACGTTGTTGAAAGGAGTGAGCGATATGTTCTTCAAGAGATAACTGGAGAAGAGTCATTGCTTCCAAAAGGGTCACAACCCTCAGCAATGAGGAAAAGACGGAGAAGAATGTTCTTCTTCTTCAAACTCTTATCCGCACCCAATGGTGCATAGGGCACTGCATTGTATTGACACAGTGTTATCTTGCTCGTCATTTACATAAAGGCAAGGTGATCACTCCTGCACTTCAGGGACCAGTCCAGGGTAATATTGAATAAATATTTTAGTGTAAAATCATTAATATTTATTTACAATATATAATTGAATGAAACTTTGTTTTAAAATCACTTTAAATTTATAGTTATTTTAAAACAAAGTTATATTTAATTATTAAATGGAAAATCACAAAGCTAGTGCTTCAAATATAAATTTTATCCTAACTTTTAATTTACTTATAAGTTGACCAGTTATTTTATTCACAATGTTCTTAGTATGCCCAAAACACAGTCTCAAAAGGGGAAATTCTGTATTGAATTTTGCTTCAGCAGTGGTTGTTTGGCAGATTATAATGATTGCGGCACTCGTATAAAGTGATGCGGTGTTTTGATAGTTGGCAGTGATTGGTGAGACGATCCGCCAAGTGGTCTGTGAGGAGAAGCGATCCGGCCCTCTCGTTACATTGGATAATGACAGCGCACTCTGTGTAGCTATAATGGCCCAGTCTGATTCGCTAATAGCTCCCATTGTACACAGACCAGGAGAACTTCAACAACATTGCTACCGTTTATTTATTGATTTGGCGTTTAATTTGTAGAACTCCATCTTTTCATCAGCGGTTTCGAAGCTAACCGATTCTTTATCAAGTCTTGATAAAGAAGAGGTTAGCTTGGAAACCGGTAGACATTATAATTAAGTTAAAATAAAATATTTATAGTGATTTTAAAACAAAGATACATTTTAATTATAAAAATTAGGATATTATTTTTTTACATCTCAACATAGATGTAGAAAAATATGAAAGTCTGGGTATTTAAAGGGCTTACAACCGTCATAGGCTGGTTTACGGGATCACTTTCTTCCTTCACCTATGAAATGTTAAAAAATAATAAAAATAACTCCTGTAATTGTAGATAATCCAGATTTGTGAACAAGTATTTGGACACAAAATGTTAAAAATTAGGATATTTTCAAGAGTCCTTTAGTATGTAAAATAATTCGGGAACCCGTGTTATTGATAATTGCGTAATTCATGATGGACAAATTCATAGTCACATTTTTTTTACAACATTTTTAGTGTGTCCAAATACTTGATCACAAATCTGGATTATCTCCAATTAGAAGTTCTCTCGTGAAGTCTATCGAGTTCAAGAACTGTGTATCAAGTTTAATCAATATATCTAGAAGTTCCAAGAATTTGAAAAGTGTAGTTGTCAATCATGGGTAGAATTGGTGAATGTTACACGTGTGTAAAGTGATCACTTAAACCAGCCTATGACGGTAGTAATCCCTGTACATGCCCAAACTTCTATATTCTTCTTTACCTATGTTGATTTTGTTTTTAAATGTAACCTATATAAAATCCAGTAATTACTTATTAAGACACATTATTGTAAATATGAAATTTTAAATATCCCTATGAAGGCTGTCTGGAGATCGGATTTATACTCGGTGAAGACCAAATGCCGCCTATACAATGCCTGCATTGCTCCTGTTCTCTTATACGGCTGTGAAACATGGCACCTTACAAGGGCCCAGAGCAGCCGTGTACTAAGCTTTGAGAATAGGTGTTTGCGGAGAATTTTAGGCGTGCGGTGGTTTGACTTTGTGAGGAATGAAGAGATAAGGCGTAGGACCCAGCAAATCTTGGTCACAACTGTCGTCAAGAAAAGGCGATTCAGTTGGCTTGGCCATGTACTCCGCATGCCTCCTGAGAGCCTTAATCAAGCTTGCCTCTTTTACAAGGCATCAGGTTCGCGCCGCCCAGGACGACCACTGCTGACAATTCCTCGGCAGTTCTCGTCAGAACTTCGGGACGCGGATCTGACTTGGGAGGATGCAAGGGAGCTGGCAGCTGACAGAAAAGCCTGGAGACAGTTTGTGGACTCCATATGCTCCACCTAGGGAGCGGATATGGTTTATATATATATGAAGAAAAAACAGCTTATGCAATAAAGGTGCTTCCACTATCCATAAAGTCATTAAATAACAAAATTATATATTTTTTTTTAATTGGATAATGGAGGTGGGTCGATTTGAAAATGATTGTAGAATTCGGCCATCTCATCGATTATTATTAATATTTTTTTTAAAAGAGAAATATATGTGCTTTTATTATTTACACAAATATTTCAACTTCATACTATTTCTGTTAGCCTAAGCGGCTCATTAGAAATAGGCATAAAATTGTGGTAGAGTGGGTTTGAACCGAGAAACTCTGACTTAAAAGTCCGCGACACTAACCACGGGACCACAACCTGACACTATAAAATGTCCCCTCGGCAAGTGAAAACCCAGTGAGGACAGATTATTTGAAATTCTAAATATGTGTATTATGAAAAATAAATAAAAATAACTGTTAAAAAAATCGGACAAAACTAGGAATCGAACCAGGACCCCAGCGCATTCAAATAATTAAAATGCATTTTTTTTATTGCATTTTAAGTCAAAATAACAATAATTTTTTAACAATTTATTTTTTCTTTATTATTTTTTTAGTACAAAAATATTCTATTATATTAATACAAATAAAGATCCCACAAAGACATGGCCTGTGTGTGGGTATACATTTTATTTCAGGTTACAATAAAGGGCACTGGAAAGAATACAATAGATAATACTATCTTGTTGCTCAAATTTTGCTTAGCGCTACCTCAAAATAGCTTTAATTGAAATATGAAATAAAAAGTTTGATAACATTTACGATGAAAACATATTGGCAGACAAAACACAGATAAGCGCTCCGTGGAAGAACGCAAGGTGATAGAAAGATAACCTTGTTCATTGAACAGAAACTCTTTCATTCAATTTTACAATCTAAGTATGATTTGGCAAACTTCTCGAGTGGAATTAATAAAAACGTAGACAAATTCAAGGGTGTTCGTTTGATCACCCTACTCTAGGGTTTTTTTTTTTAAACACGCAAAAAATCATATTACTTTCCACAGAACTATGAAAACAATGTTTGTTGTTTTCATTATTTTTTTTTACTTGAAAGTGGTCAGGTTAGTTGTCGAAATAATCGGCGGGTACGTATGAGGAGGTGCATAAACGTGGAAGAGGCGAGGAATGTTTGCAAAGACTGAGTGGTGCGGCATTCTATTCTCTCTGCCTACCCCTGCGGGGCAGCGGCGTGATGATTAGTTAGTTAGTTTTTTTCTTTCTTTTAACCCTTATCCTTAGCCAATGGTGCATAGGGCACTGCATCGTATAAACGCAGTGTTATCTTGATCTTTAACACATTAAGGAAAAGTGATTAGCCCTCCGCTTCAAGTACCAGTTCAGGGTAATATTGAATAAATATTAGAGTGAAAAATCACTCATATTTATTTGACCCCTCCCCCCCTGGGAATGCACCCGGTATGACACTGCACATGTGAGTTCACTGGACCCCTCTATGGTTGGACTGGGAAAGCTTTTATTCAGCAGAGACCCGTTTATTTGGATGTATGTACACACATTGAACAAAATAAATTGTTTAAAATAAATTTTAAATTGCTTGTTTAAAATAAATCATCTGCCCGCAAAATCAAATAGCTGAATAAGTGACATACTTGAATATGATTCGCTGTATTTGGTTGGTTGGAAGATATGAGCAGTCTACTTGTAAACCACGTTATGTTAAAAAATTATGTTTAATAACCAATGGCGGCAATCGGTTGAAGATTAAATCTTCTACCGATTTGAGGTGTCGGGTTGTGGTCCCGTGGTTGGTGTCACGGACTCTTAGGTCAAAGTTTCTCGGTTCGAATCCACTCTACCACAATTTGATACCCATTTTTAATAATGAGCCGCTTAGGCTCACAGAAAAAGAATAAATTGAAGGATTTTCGTAAATAATAAAAACACTTATATATATTGTGTATATTAAAAGCATTGATAACTATGTGGTAAAGTAATAAAACACTCCTCTAATCATCCATTGTTTACTTTGTGTAATACCACTTTTTTAAACACTTATTTGTGACTACCGGTTTCGGTTTTGAAAATATTTCCATTGTGATTCTCAAGTGAGTGTAAATATTAAGTTAAAAATATGCCTCTTGCTGGGATAAAGTACATTTTCTGGGCATTCCGAAAACATGCACTACTGAAAATTGACAATTTCTTATTTATGACGTTCTTGAAAGGAGTGAGCGAAATGTCAAATCATAATAATTTTATTTTAATGTCCTGATGATGGTATAATTTTTCAAAACCGGTATTCAGAAATAAGTGTTTAAAAAAGTGGTATTACACAAAGTAAACAATGGATGATAAGGCGAGTGTTTTAAAAACACTAATCTTTAACATTAAAAAAAAATCTTTTGGAAACTAAACTGTCGATCGGCATAGTGAGTTTTACAAGAGTATTAATTATTCTATTCCTTTTGTTCCTAAGAGTTTTGACAGATTATGTTAAATACGGACGTTAATATTTTTAATTTTCTGCCGATTGGCGCCATTGGTATAAAAATTAATTTTTTAATGTAAAAAATATGCGAGATCAAAGATGTCGTTAGGTGGGGAAGGCAACGAAGGAGACAATGGTATGCGCGTGTGAGGAGAATGGAACCATCCAGACTCCCCCACGTCGCACTGTACGTCCAACCCCAAAGTAGACTTCCGAGCAGACCGCCGAAGAGATGGATCGAAAGCTGGGAATTGACATCGCAGGAGGCTAATCCCGCTTGAAAACAGGCCACAGGGCCTACACCAAGAAGAAGAAGAATATAACTATATATAAATATGAATATAACTGCTGTAATTGGAGATAATCCAGATTTTGTGAACAAGTATTTGGACACACTCAAAATGTTGTAAATAAATTATCTGCTCAAATTATAAGCTTAAAAAAATAATAAAAATGAAAATGGTATTCTCTGGCGTTTCTCATGTGTGTGATTATAATCCAGGATTCGGACCTCACATACTAATATAAGAGTTTCTGCTTAGTAAAAAAGCTTCTTAACATCTCACCAATAGATGTCTCTAGTGAAGTTCTAGTGATTCAAGAACAAGGTTTCTAAATTGGTTCATATATATAGAACTTCCAAGAATTTGAGTAGTGTGGTGGTCAATAATGGGTAGAATTGAAGAATGTTACACGTGTGTAAAGTGGCCACTTAATCCAGCCGATGACGGTCGTCAGCCCCGTAAATGCCCAGACTTTCATATTCTTCTTTATCTTTGATGAGATGTCAAATAATAATAAGAAGAAGAAGAATGTGGTTTGCAAGTGGACTACTCATGTATGCTAGCGATATGCCCGCCAAGGTACATTTATTATTTAGAAGTTTGTTTAAAATTCGACTGGCCATGTCTAGTTCCGTACAATGTAGCAAGTTGGCCAGACGCCAATATGCCTATGTTTGCTTATGGAAATGGAATTGGAATTATGGGAAATATAATAACTTGTTTATAGTACCTAAACAGACTCTAAACATTACCTACTCTTCGTTAGTAGAATTTTAAGATCTTCTTCTTCTTTTTTTCTAGATCCTAAGGATCTGTTTGTGCCTCCGCTTGTAGCTCTTGGGATGTTGACTCCCAGCTGTCTTTCCATCTTTTCGGAGGTCTGCCTGGGGGTCTGAGTCCTTCAGGGATTGCTCGAAGGGCGATACGTGGAAGTCTGTCATCTGACATTCTGTTTACATGATCATTTCAGTATCGTCTTCGTTGCCGTCCCCACCTCACGATATCCTGCGTCTTACACATGCTCTGGATGTCGGTATTTTTTACTCGGTCTCGCAATGTGTTTCCGCTTATGGATCGGAGAGTCTTCATCTCGGAGGTTCTAAGCCGAGATTTTGTTCTGCAAGTATCTGCTCTTGCCCCAATCCCATAAGTGGCTATTGGTCGAACACATGTTTTGTATATTTTCATTTTAATTTCTATTCTCAAGTGTAATGGTCAGCACGCTCGGCTACCGTTCTGGAGGACCCGGGTTCGATTCCCAGGGGGGGGTAAGAATAGATATGAGTGATTTTTCACTGTAATATTTATTCAATATTACCCTGGACTGGTACTTGAAGCGGAGGGCTGATCACCTTTCCTTCATGTGTAAACAATCAAGATAGCACTGCATTTATATGACGCAGTGCCCTATGCACCATTGGGGTACTGATAAGGGTTTTATTATTATTATTATTATTATTCTCATGTGTTTTTTCCTCCACACCGATTTTCTGAGGCATCCGGATATAACTGCAGCCTTATTAATTTGTTTCTGGGTCTCACCATAGAGGTCACCGTAATTTTAAGATATGGAATAAAAACAAAATAAAGGAATGGATAAATGTTCAAGAGTAAACACTATTTTTTTTGACATCTCATCAAAGATGAAGAAGAATATAGAAGTCTGGGCATTTACGGGTCTGACGACCGTCATAGGCTGGTTTAAGTGATCACTTTACACACATGTAACATTCACCAATTCTGCCCATTATTGACAACCACACTACTCAAATTCTTGAAAGTTCTATATATGTGAACCAATTTTGAAACATTGTTCTTGAATCACTAGAACTAGATTATTTTATTAAAATTAAACACTTGAATATGCCACTTTATCGAGTTTTATTTTTATTTACGACTAGTTTCGAAAACGACAGTTGTTTTCATCTTCTGGTACAAATTAAAACTTAATTAATTTGTTTTAATTTGTACCAGAAGATGAAAACAACTGTCGTTTTCTAAACTAGTCGTAAATAAAAATAAAACTCGATAAAGCGGTATATACAAGTGTTTAATTTTAATAAAATAATCATGTCATTCCACAAAGTTTTTGCCGAATCAATAAATAATACTAGAACTAGAGACATCTATTGCTGAGATGAAAAGAAGATTTTTTTGAGCAGAAACTCTTTTATTAGTATGTGAGGTCCGAATCCTGGATTATAATCACATACATGAGAAACGCCAGAAAATATCATTACACACCCAGACTTCCATATTCTTCTTCATCTCTGTTGAGATGTCAAAATATTAGAAGCGTAGTTTGAAATGTAAATAGGTACCCCGAAGATAAAGATCGCATTCGGAATAGAAAGGACAGTTTAAAAAAAGTACCTACAACAATATATTTTTTTGTTGCCAATGTGACCCCTCTGCCCCGGTGATGACGTCACGTCATGTGCGCCGCACTGAATGGCGTGGAGCGCATATGACTATATGGACCGTGTTATGCAGAAACCACCCAACCCACAATTCGAAAAAAACTTTTTTTATGAATGCTACTTCATGTCAATAGTAATTTTTTTTATTTCGTGGTGTAATGGTTAGCGTGTTTAGACTACCGTGCTGGAGGTCCCGGGTTTGATTCCCAGTGGGGTGGAAAAAAAATATTAGTGATTTTGCACGAATATTTATTTTATATTTAACCCTGGACTAGTCCCTGAAGCGCAGGAGTGATCACATCACTTACATTGTGTAGGTAACGATTAAGGTAACACTGCGTCAATGCGATGCAGCGCCCTATGCACCATTGGGGGGGAATAAGGGTTAGAAGAAGAATAACAAAATTTTAATTTGCTGAAAACACCCAACCCAAAGGCAGCTTGTGCACTACACGGAATTTTACCGTCCGGCAGTCTGTTTTTTAAAATAAAAGCGACTACGACAGTTTAGCGTGATCGAATTTACGCGCAACGTGTCCACGCACCGATCAAGAGCTCCGATCCGAAGAAAGATGGACAAAAGCACAAGCC
Organism: Brachycentrus maculatus; assembly: GCF_059751285.1. Classification (NCBI taxonomy): domain Eukaryota; kingdom Metazoa; phylum Arthropoda; class Insecta; order Trichoptera; family Brachycentridae; genus Brachycentrus; species Brachycentrus maculatus. Next base: position 151,215 of record NW_028280957.1, on the reverse strand, counting down.
AATCCAAGCCAATCATCCGTTTTATATGCTAACTGAAGAGCCGGACGGTAAATTCCGTGTAGTGCACAAACGCCCAAAGAGGATCACCACAATATTTTTAGAGAACTTTTTTCAAATCCACAACCAATACATCCATGAAAAACAATATGTTAGAAACATCCATGTGGGTTGACAGCTTTTAACATTTTTCACGATAAAATTATTTATTCTTCTTTAAACCCCTGTCCGCACCGGATGATGCATAGGGCACTGCATGATAATAAAAAAATAATAAACAAACAGTTTTATCTTGATCGTTACCACATGAAGGAAATGTGATCAGCCCTGTGCTTCAAGCAGTATTGAATAAAAATTAGAGTGTAAAATCATAAATTTTACTTTCATCACCTTCCTGGGAATCGAACGTGTCGGGTTGTGGTCCCGTGGTTAGTGTCGCGGACTCTTAAGTCAGAGTTTCTCGGTTCGAACCCACTCTATCACAATTTGATACCTATTTCTAATAATGAGCCGCTTAGGCTCACAGAAATAGAATGAAATTGAAATATTTGTGTTAATAATAAAAACACAAATATTTCCCTTTTTTTAAAAACGAAAAAAAACCCGGGACCTCCAGTACGGTAGCCAAAGACGCTGACCATTTCAAAATGTACTTAAAAATAATTATAAAAACTTAGTAAACTCCATTTTTCCTTTGCATTCCTTATTATCGTCAATTTGTAATTTATGTTTTTTTTTAATGTTCAAGTACTATCTACCCTCACACACTGTTGAATAGTTTACTATCTACCCTCTGATTGCAAACAGCTATGTAAGGTATCAAACGTTTTGACCAATATCACTAGTCTGTTTTTGGTTGGTTGGAAGATATTGGTTTTTTTAAATAAGCCCGCCAAAGTACTCATTTTATTCCGTACGTGAAGTTAAAATAAATATATCATCATTTTTCAATTGGACCATAGACATCAACAATAATCGCCAATAATTTAGCAATGTTACCAATATTAAAATTACTCCATCGTTTCTCTGACATCATTCATTGCCAACTTACGAAAATAACGTTTTTTCGAAGGCGAATTTTCCAAAATAAAATGATGAATGAAAATATTTATTGTATCGGCTGTTATAAACACAAAACGAGTCAAGTACAATCCTTTATAGGTTGAGTATGTTAATATTATTTTTTGACATCTCATCAAAGATGAAGAAGAATATGGAAGTCTGGGCATTTACGGGGCTGACGACCGTCATAGGCTGGTTTGAGTGATCACTTTACACACGTGTAACATTCACCAATTCTACCCATTATGGACAACCACACTATTCGAATTCTTAGAAGTTCTATATATATGAACCAATTTAGAAACCTTGTTCTTGAATCACTAGAACTTAACTAGAGACATCTATTGGTGAGATGTAAAGAAGCTTTTTACTAAGCAGAAACTCTTATATTATTAGTATGTGAGGTCCGAATCCTGGATTATAATCACACACATGAGAAACGCCAGAAAATACCATTTTCATTTTTATTATTTAAGCTTATAATTTGACCAGATAATTTATTTACAACATTTTGAGTTTGTCCAAATACTTGTTCACAAAATCAGGATTATCTCCAATTACAGGAGTTATTTTCATTTAGATATTCCTCCCGTCTGAGAAAGATCCATTCTAGGAGGAATTTCGGTGAATTTAGGTGGAAAAGGTTGCGTAGCATTCACTGCAATGAACAATCAGTTCGCGAAGTGCATATTGCAATCCAAGACTCGATGTCCACGCATCAGCAATCGCGAAACCGGTACTCGATGTAACAGCGATTACAACACGTTTTAAATATCCGACTTACTTAACGATCTTATAATTGTAACTTACGACCTTCGCGAGTATTCATTTACATAATAATCTTCGATGTACCTCGTTTATTTAAAGCAATATTTATCATTTACTGATTATTTACTGGCTATCTATAAAAAAGAGACTAAAATTAAATATGCTGATCTTTATAAGTATATTAATTTTTAAACAATAAATTACCCAAATATTTTAAGAATAAAATAGTGTTAAACAAAAAATTTCATGAACATATTACTAGAAACAAGGATAGAATAAGACTGCCATTGTTGAAAAAACCGAGTCACAAAATTGTTCAATGTATAAGGGTTTGAAAATGTATGATGAGATGCCTGAATGTATGAAGAATAAAAAGAGTCTGAAAGAATTTAAAAATAAACGTTATATTTACTGTAAAAAGATGTAAATATACACACACACACACATATATATATATATATATATATATATATATATATATATATATATATATATATATTATATATATATATATATATATATATATATATATATATATATATATATATATATATATATATATATATATATATATATCGTTGTCATACAGGAGAAAGTGACCAAGTACATTTTTTTAGAGATCACGTGATCATTGACTATTTGATATCTTACTAGCTTAATATTGCCCTGAAAAAAATCCCAAAGCGATTTTAAGCTTGAAAGTATATATATATATATATATATATATATATATATATATATATATATATATATATATATATATATATATATATATATATATATATATATATATATATATATATATATATATATATATATATATATATATATATATATATATATATATATATATATATATATATATATATATATATATATATATATATATATATATATATATATATATATATATATATATATATATATATATATATATATATATATATATATATATATATATATATATATATATATATATTAACTTGTTAAATGACTAACTGCATTGATGTTTATTTTATTGCCAAGCAAAAGTGACTTCAATGGCCCTCCTGAACATTTTACGTTTTGTTAGTTGGTCACTTTCTCCTGTACGACTACGATATACATATTAGTGTAATATAAGTTAATTAAAGAAATAAATTAATTAATAAAAATAATTACCCACGATTTTTTATTATTATTCAAAATAGTTTCATTTTTTGCTACATGGCTCCGAACCAACTAGAATCCGCTGAAATGCGAATGCTCAGATGGTCAGCTGGAGTGTCCCTTGGAGACAAAATAAAGAGTTCACGCATTCATGGAAGCCTGGACGTAACAGACATTCATAGGTAGAGATTACGGCTAGTTGCCTTTACACATTACTCTCACTCCTTTCAAGACCGTCATAAATCAAAAATCGGCAATTTTCAGTTATGCATGTTTTCAGAATGCCCAGAAAATGTACTATATCCCGGCAAAAGAGGCATATTTTTAACTTAATATTTACCCGCTACAGGGCAGAAAATGTTGTCTTGTATTTTGAAGAAAATGTATTGTTTATTTTTTTTTTAAATAAACTAAATATTTTTCAAACGGAGAAAAAACCTTCAGGTTTTACCTAAAAAGATCTGTTGCACAGCAAAAAGTCCAAGGCTTGATATTTATATTTAATACATTCTGTTATATTTTTAAACTTTAAAAACGTTCTCCTGAAAAATCAAGTTTTTTTATTCATGACGTTCTTGAAAGGATTGAGCGATTAGTGCAGTTGAAATTAATACATATCGCTCACTCCTTTCAAGAACGTCATAAATCAAAAAACTTGATTTTTCAGGAGAACGTTTTTAAAGTTTAAAAATGTAACACAATGATTAAAAATAAATTAAGCTTATAATTTCTGGTCAAATTATAAGCTTAATAATAAAAATGAAAATGGTATTTTCTGGCGTTTCTCATGTGTGTGATTATAATCCGGGATTCGGATCTCACATACTAATATAAGAGTTTCTGCTTAATAAAAAAGCTTCTTTACATCTCACCAATAGATGTCTCTAGTGATGTTCTAGTGATTCAAGAACAAAGTTTCTAAATTGGTTCATATATATAGAACTTCGAAGAATTTGAGTAGTGTGGTTGTCAATAATGGGTAGAATTGGTGAATGTTACACGTGTGTAAAGTGATCACTCAAACCAGCCTATGACGGTCGTAAGCCCCGTAAATGCCCAGACTTCCATATTCTTCTTCATCTTTGATGAAATGTCAAAAAATAATATTAAAAATAAATATCAAGCCACTTATTGAACTTTTTACTATGCAACAGGTCGTTTTAGGTAAAACCTGAAGGTTTTTTCTCCATTTGAAAAATATTTAGTTTATTTAAAAATATAATTAAACAATACCTTTTCTTAAAAATGCAAAAACAACACTTTCTGCCCTGTAGCGGGTAAATATTTAATTAAAAATATGCCGCTTTTGCTGGGATATAGTACATTTTCTGGGCATTCCGAAAACATGCACAACTGAAAATTGACGAATTTTGATTTATGACGTTCTTGAAAGGAGTGAGCGATATAAATTTTATTGAGTATCTTTATATTTTGACAGTATCTTTTTTATTTCTGGGCGCCATAATGGTCGCAATAAATTACAGCAGCGACCGCGTCCGAATCTAAATGGCTGATTGGATTACATTTCAAGTTCACATTGTTCAATCCGAATGCTGTATTCCGAGAAATTAATTTGATGATCCCAAATGTGCGAGTGTGTGTGTGTGTGTGTGCGCGAGCGTTCGGTCTGCGCAATGTGTCATTGGTTCGTGACAATGCGTCAATTGACGTCTTGTGACGCGGGGTTAATTTTTTAACCCTGGAATACTGTACACAATATTGTCAGCGTATTCGGCTACCGCACTGGAGGTCCCGGGCTCCATTCTCAGGAGGGGTCAAATAAATATAAGCGATTCAATTTTTCACTCTAATATTTATTCAATATTACCCTGGACTGGTACCTGAAGCGGAGGGTTGATCACCTTTCCTTCATGCGTTAACGATCAAGATAACACTTCGTTTATATGATGCAGTGCCTTATGCACCATTGGGGTCCGGATAAGAGTTTGAAATGAAAACTATCAAGATAACATTGCGTTTATATGATGCAGTGCCCTATGCGCCATTGTGGTCCGGATAAGAGTTTGAAATGAAAACGATCAAGATAACACTGCGTTTGTATGATGCAGTGCCCTATGCACCATTGGGGTGCGGATAAGGGTATGAAATGAAAAAAATTCAAAAGTGGTATTACACAAAGTAAACGATGAATGATACGGAGAGTGGTATTACACAGAGTGAACGATGAATGATAAGGAGAGTGTTATTTCGGTAGTATAAAGGCAAGGGGGTATATCTGTCTCAGACCAAGTTTGACAGGAGACCAAAAACAAACTTGTGAAATTAAATAACTCATCTGTTTTATGTATTTTTATATGCACATATCTTAATAAAAGTAAATAAGTATTGCAACTACAGCTATATCCTTTTGCCAGATTATGGAATACACTATTTTAGACATTTTGTGGAACAAACTTAGAAAATGAAAAATTTTACAGATATACCCCTTTGCCCTTACACTACCGTGTTAAAGGGAAATGAAATAAGTAAATTAAAAATGTGAATTGAGCGAAGCGATTCTATGAGTACACAAGGTAAATATAATGGCGGTTCACCGAACTGTGAGATTGTGAACGCCTTAAGAAACCGAAGGAAATATTTCATAATGATACGAAAAAGTATGTATAATTATTTTCCATCCGATCTGTCACGAGTCACGATACAATTTCTCCGCTGCGAGATTAATTTCCACGCCGTTTTTACTTTGACTAACTTTCTTATCGAATACCCTGACAAATAAAAGTCTGGAGATAAGAAAAACGACAGCCGACCCAAAGAACCAATCACAATCGAACACGACATCGATGTAACTACACCGTGTAGCCCTCGGAACAAACAAAAAATATTACGTTATTTATTGATTCGGCATTAACTTTGTGGAATGACATGATTATTTTAATTAAATTAAACTCTTGAATAATCCACTGAATTGAGTTTTATTTTTATTTACGACTAGTTTCGAAAACGACTATTGTTTTCATCTTCTGGTACAAATTAAAACTAACGAATAAAAATATATTTAGGTGTATATATAGGTTAATAAATATAGGTAGGGGGGTTAAGGAACAACATTTTTTGTCAAAGTCAAGGAAAATATATATATAAATCACAAACTGGCACAAAGTCAAGGAAAAAACAATCCTAACTCACAACCTAGCTCAAAGTCAAGGAATAAAAATATCTAAATCACAAACTGGCACAAAATCAAGGAAAAAACAATCCTAACTCACAACCTAGCTCAAAGTCAAGGAAAAAAATCTAAATCACAAACTGGCACAAAGTCAAGGAAAAACAACCCCAACTCTAACCGCAACAAAGAATAAGGGTTAGAAGATGAAGAAAAAATGAGAAAATTAGCGAAATTTTGCATTATTTTCAACCTTCCCATTATATTTCAGCGATGCATCTCACGAGCACATGCATAGGATGCGCTTAATTATCCTGATTGGCATTCATCAATCCGGGACATCGAATGCTCTCAGGAGCAGGGACAGGACACTCAAAGGACATTCAACCCCGCCACAGGCTAGACACAATACTCATTATTAAAAATTAGTTATGGGAACCCCATATCGCAAGACCCTCCTTTCAAGAACGTCATAAATCAAAAATCATCAATTTTTAGTTGTGTTCCAACTCGAATGTATGGAAGTGAAACATGGAGTTGGCAAAAGAAGGATGAAAGTAGACTGAATGCAGTCGAAATGCGATCTCTCAGAAGAATGTGCGACAAAACGATGTATGATAGATGTACGAATAGTGAAATAAGGAAGGAATGCAAAGCTGAGATAAGCATTATCGAGATGGTTTGGACATGTAGAACGAATGAGTGAGGAAAGAACGGTAAAACAAATTTATGAGGCGAATGTTAGCGGGAAAAGAAGCAGAGGAAGACCGAGAAAAACATGGCACGATCAGGTATGCCAAATACTTGAAAGTGGTCAGGTTAGGAGTCGTAACAATCGGCGGGTATGTATGAGGAGATGCATGAACGTGGAAGAGGCGAAGAATGTTTGCAAGGACAGAGTGGTGTGGCTCTCTATTCTCTCTGCCTACCCCTGCGGGGTAGCGGCGTGATGGTTAGTTAGTTAGTTAGTTAGTTGTGCATGTTTTCGGAATACCCAAAAATGTACTATATCCCAAGAGGCATATTTTTAACTTAATATTTACCCGCTACAGGGCAGAAAATGTTGTTTTTGCATTTAGAACTAAAGGTAATGTTTAATTATTTTTTTTAAATATACTAAATATTTTTCAAATGGAGAAAAAAACCTTCAGGTTTTACCTAAAAAGATCTGTTGCACAGTAAAAAGTTCAATAAGTGGCTTGATATTTATTTTTAATACGTTGTGTTATACTTTTAAACTTTAAAAACGTTCTCCTGAAAAATCAAGTTGTTTGATTTATGACGTTCTTGAAAGGAGTGAACGATATATCGCTTTACCATGGAGCTATTCACAAACGCAACCATAAATTTACGACATTTTCAGTGTCCTTTAAATGTGTCATTTAAGTGTGTAAATACTTGACAAATCTGGATTATCTCCGATTAGGAATTACATAATAATTTTTTTTTTACATTTCAACATTGATGATGTGGAATATGAAAGTATGTGCATTTACGGGGCTTACGACCGTCATAGGCTAGTTTAAGTGATAATTTTAGACACGGGTAACATTCACCAATTCTACATATGATTGACAACCACACTACTTAAATTCTTGGAAGTTCTATAAATGTACATGATCCAATTTCGAAACGTTGCACAATATTCCAGACTTCCATATTCTTCTTCATCTATGTTAAGATGTCAAAAAATAATATGAAATAACTCATATAATCGGAGATAATCCATATTTGTGAACAAGTATTTGGATACACTCCAAATGTAGTAAAAATATATATTTTTAAATTTACCCTCTATAACGTTCTCTTCGATAACGCGTTACTTATATCAACGTTATAGGGGTACTGTATCTACACTACGTAGTTGACGAGTTATCTCTCGACTGTGATTCCAGCCCTGGTAGGTATGATTAAACGAATACTAACATTTCTCGATGTGTCAAGTCCGACCTCCGACCCTCGGAGATAGCTCTCGGCTCGCAGAGACATCGCGGCGGGGTACCTAACCAAACCGATGACGAGTGACGTCACTAGAAAAATATTACTATTTATATATAAAAATTATTCCTGGCTACATCCCAGCTTATTGTCTTTGTAGACTGCTGGGGTCAGCTCTCCTCGTCCTCAGGCTGTAGGTCCTTCTGTCCTGTACAACGTCACCTAGGCCATGCCTTCGAAACATGTTATCTTTCTGCAGCACCCATGAATTCCTTAGTCTTCCTCTAGATAACTTTCGAGGAAGATCCATTTCTATTGCCTGGTTAACTACTGTTTATATATCGTAGTCACACAGGAGAAAGTGACCAAGTGAATTGTTTTACAAAAACGTGATCATTGACTATTCGATATCTTACTAGCTTAATATATTGCCTTGAAAAAATCCCAAAGGATTTTAAACTTGGAAGTATAATATATTGACTTGTTAAAAATGACTAACTGCATTGGTGTTTATTTTCTTGCATTCTTTATTTTCAATGGCCCTCTTGGACATTTTACATTTTGGTAGTTGGTCACTTTCTCCTGTACGACTACGATATATTCTTCTTCAAACCCTTATCCGCGCCCAAATATCCGTGAACAAATAGATCTGTTAATAATTTAGCAATGACACCAACATTAAAATTGCTCCATCGTTTCTGTGATGTTATTCATTGCCAACTAATGAAAATAACGTTTTTTCAAAGGCGAAAATGATGAATGAAAATATTAATTATATCGGCTGTTATAAACACAAAACGAGTCTAATACAATACTTTATAGGTTGAGTATGTTAAATTAGATATTCCTCCCGTCTGAAAAAGATCCATCGAGTCTAAAATTACTGTCAGAATTTGGTGAATAATTTTAATAATAGCATTTCATAAATAAAAAAATTCACAAATAAATGGACAAAAAAGTGCCAATAAAAAACTCATGAAGGAGTTTGTCACCGACTTCTTAAAGTATATACATTTTTGACAATAAAATAAAAGTATATAAGGTTGAATAAAAGTATATACATTTTTGACATCTCAACATTGATGAAGAAGAATATGGAAGTCTGGGCATTTACAGGCCTTATGACTGTCATAGGTTTGGTTAAGTGATTATGGTTAGGTACACATGCGTAACATACACCATTCTACCCATGATTGACAACCACACCACTAAAAATATTGGAACTCTAGATGTATTGGTCAAACTCGTGACACAGTACATGTGAGTTCACAGGGTGCGTGAACAGCCATCTTTGTTGACATAGAAAATAGAACAACGAGAACAAAAATTATGTTACATCATACTTTTCATTTACATACATACGTATGTCAATGAAAATCATATATTCTTCTTCTTCAAACCCTTATCCACACCCGATGGTGCATAGGCCACTGCATCATATATAAACACAGTGTTATCTTGATCGTTAACACGTGAAGGGAAGGTGATCAGCCCTCCGCTTCAGCTACCAGTCCAGGGTTATATTGAATATTAATATTACCCTGGACTAGAATTATCACCATAAATAGGAAATAAATAAAATATTATACATTGGTTTTGAAATTTCAACGAAAACTAACTCAGAGTAAATTATAACTAGACATCGGGTGATCGAATTAAGAAAATAAAAATAAATTAATGAGTTTTTTAAGAAAAGCTGTTTTAATTTTTATTTTTTTTTTAACAATTTTTCAGCTTTCTATAAAAGCACGCCCGTATTCGAATATATCATTGTATGTTCGAATATGGGCTTGACATATCAAAGAAATCGACAACCTATTTGTGGAAATTTAAGATTTTAAATAAACGAAAATTTATTTATATATGTTTGCCGAAACGACTTGAAATTACGGTCAAGTAAACACTTGTGTGTGATCAAAGGAAAACCGGAAAAAGCAAAGCGATAATTATAAAATTAATTGTAAATTTTCGACTCGGTTTTAGCCAGAAAACAGGTAGAAAATTTAATCAACGTTTAAATTGGATACGAAATTTAATTTAAATAGTCATTTTCTTGATTGAAAAATAATTGTATCGAGTCTTGACGTCATTTAAGCAATATTATGGGAAAACTCCCAAAATCAATCTTATAAAAACACAAAATAGATTTTTGTCACGATGTTGGTTTAGCTAAAAAAAATATATGAAAAATCACAAACTATCGGTAGCATTTCAATTGAAATCTGTAGAGAACTAAGGGAGATATGAAGGTTTAAACTTTAGATATTTCAATAAAACGAAAAACGGACACCGCTATACGTCATCAAATTTTACGTCATCGAGTTTGTTAGTAGTAGTGTGGATTCGTTTCTGTGACGTCATTCCTTACCAATATACGAAAACAACGTTTTTACGAAGGCGAATTTTGCGTACGAAAATGATGAATGAAAATATTGATTATATCGACTGTTATAAACACCCGATATAATCAGTAATATAAGTGACTTTTCACTCTAATATTTATGGTACCTGAAGCAGAGGGCTAATCACCTTTCCTTCATGTGTTAACGATCAAGATAACACTTCGTTTATATGATGCAGAGCCCTACGCACCATTGGGGTGCGGATACGGGTTTTAAGAAAAAGATATAAACACAAAACGATTCTTACACAATCCTTTAAAGGTTGAGAATGTTAAATTAGATATTCTTTCCGAGTGATAATACCCTATCCTGAGGATTGCTGTGGCAGTCAACGTGTGAAGATAATTTTGGAGACGAAGGTTATGTTCAGATCCCTTATATCCGGGTTCGGCTGTACTCCACATTTTGATGCACCACATCCGACGGTGGACGACAGTGGCCTCTGAAGACATATATATCAGGTCACACAGATGTCGCTCACTCCTTTCAACAAAGTCACATATAAAAAAACTTGATTTTTCAGGAGATCGTTTTTAAAGTTTAAAAATATAATGAAATGTATTAAAAATAAATATCAAGCCACTTATTGAACTTTTTGCTGTGCAACAGATCTCTTAAGGTAAAACCTGAATGATTTTTTCTCCAGTTGAAAAATATTTAGTATATTTAAAAAAAATAATTAAACAATACCTTTTCTTCAAAATGCAAAAAGAATATTTTCTGCCCTGTAGCGGGTAAATATTAAGTTAAAAACATGAAGCTTTTGCTGGGATATAGTATATTGGTTCATATTTATAGAGCTTTCAAGAATTTGAGTAGTGTGTAATGCGCCACAGTATCTGCGAATAACATTCAAGAAACAAAAAAGGTTTATTTTCACCTGTTGATGAGTAGTGAAGTTGTCAATAATGGGTAGAATTGGTGAATGTTACACGTGTGTAAAGTGATAACTTAAACCAGCCTATGACGGTCGTCAGGCGTAAATGCCCAGACTTCCATATTCTTCTTCATCTTTGATGAGATGTCTAAAAATAATGGGATATAGTACTTTTTATTTTTTGACATCTCATCAAAGATGAAGAAGAATATGGAAATCTTGGCATTTACGGGGCTGACGACCGTCAAGGCTGGTTTAAGTGATCACTTTACACACGTGTGACATTCACCAATTCTACCCATTATTGACAACCACACTATTCAAATTCTTGGAGGTTCTATATATATGAAACAATTAAGAAACCTTGTTCTTGAATCACTAGAACTTCACTAGAGACATCTATTGGTGAGATGTAAAGAAGCTTTTTACTAAGCAGAAACTCTTCTATTAGTATGTGAGGTCCGAATCCTGGATTATAATCACACACATGAGAAACGCCAGAATATACCATTTTCATTTTTATTATTTAAGCTTATAATTTGACCAGATTTATTTACAACATTTTGAGTGTGTCAAAATACGTGTTCACAAAATCTGGATTATCTCCAATTACAGGAGCCATTTTCATATTATTTTTTGACATCTCATCAAAAATGAAGAAGAATATGTATGGGCATTTACGGGATATAGTACATTTTCTGGGCATTCCGAAAACATGCACAACTGAAAATTGACTTATCGATATATGGCGTTGTTGAAAGGAGTGAGCGATATATCAGGTCACACACATGTATCCGAATACGCGGACGAGGTCCGAGGCAAGGTCGCGGGACCGGTTTTGGCGAATAACGCGAGCCATTGTCCGCAGGAGGACCCTTCTCGCCCGCCTTCGGCCGTATAACTCGCCGATAATCGAACCCGTGATCACTTCGCATCAAAGTGTTCATTATAACTACTGCACATTATAAATCATCAATTTGAAAATACAAAAAAAAGGTTTATTTTCACCCGTTGATGAGAACATCTGTAGCTCTCGAAATGAACTAAATACTAATCATATTATTTTTTGACATCTCATCAAAGATGAAGAATAATATGTAAGTCTGGGCGTTTACGGGGCTGACGACCGTCATAGGCTGGTTTAAGTGATCACTTTACACACGTGTAACATTCACCAATTCTACCCATTGTTGACAACCACACTACTCAAATTTCGGAACTTAGATTTATTTTTTAATTGACACATTCTTTCTTATGTGAGTTCTCGGCACCATCTTTTGCTGAGTTTAGTTATATTCTTTAGTTTTGTATAAATGTCAGAGCTTAACAATTGAACTGTAGATGGAATGATTATTCCGAAACCGGTAGTCACGAAGTTGTGTTTTTTTAAGTTGTATTGGACAAAGTGAACGATGAATGATAAGGAAAGTGTAAAAAAATGGCGTTGCATTTTCACTGCATACCCCTGCGGAAAAGCAGCGTGTCGGTTTGTAAGCTAGTGTTACTTTGTATAGCTATGCGATAAAAACCCACAGCGAGAAGGTGCATTGTAGTTACATATCGCTCACTCCTTTCAAGAACGTCATAAATAAAAAATCGTCAATTTTCAGTTGTGCATGTTTTCAGAAAGCCCAGAAAATGTATTTTATCCCAGCAAAAGAGGCATATTTTTAACTTAATATTTACCAACTACAGGGCAGAAAGTGTTGTTTTTGCGTTTTGAAGAAAATGCATTGTTTAATTTTTTATTTACATAAACTAAATGTCTTTCAAATGGAAAAATAACTTTCAGGTTTTACCTAAAAATATCAGATACAGAGTAAAAGGTTTAATAAGTGGCTTGATATTTATTTTTAATACATTGTATTATATTTTTAAACATTAAAAACGTTCTCCTGAAAAATCAAGTTTTTTTTATTCATGACGTTCTTGAAAGGAATGAGCGATATATATTATTGATATATTCGAATCACTATCAACACAAATATAACTGTAGATAAGAGAAGAAAGAAATGTATATAAAAATGAATAAGAATTCCTATTTATCTAACTTCTTCCTATCTCTCGTGCACTTACATTATGAACTCATCGTTTTCCCTAAGTATTCATATATTATACTACTTGCCAGATGTCCAAAATATAACTGACATTTCAAATGGGAAAAATCAAAATATTGACAGTAAAATATTGTCATCACATAACATACGCATGGCTGCATGGCTGTTTAAACTTAAAACTTTTTGTTAATTAAATACAACTTAGCAACGACTCAAAAAACCTGTGTTTCATTTAAAATTAATACATAAATTAAAATGGGGTTCTACAAATTAAACGCCAAATCAATAAATACAGTAAGGGATAATTTTTTTGTAGTACGTTTTTTTTAGCATTTTCGGACTGAGTAGAATCTATCTAGTCCAAAAATACAAAAAAAACGTACTACAAAAAAATGTCTCTTACTGTGTTTTGAGTTTGGACAGCTGTGTGGTGTTGGCAATATTAAAAATTAGTAATAATTGAACCAGTATCTTATTATCTATAGTTATTTTTAAAATATGTCAGTAATATATACTTGAAAGCGGTCAGGTTAGGAGTCGAAACAATCGGCAGGTATGTATGAAGAGATGCATGAACGTAGAAGAGGCGAAGAATGTTTGCAAAGACAAAGTGGTGTGGGGTTCTATTCTCTCTGCCTACCCCTACGAAGAAGCGGCGTGATGGTTAGTTAGTTATATATACTAGGGGCCTTTACCTTATATACATATTTTAAAAAAAAATGACATCTCAACATAGTAATAAAACCCTTATCCGCACCCCAATGGTGCATAGGGCACTGCTTCATATGAACACAGTGTTATCTTGATCGTTTACACACGAAGGAAAGGTGATCAGCCCTTCGCTTCAGGTACCAGTCCAGGGTTATATTGAATAAATATTACAGTGAAAAAATCACTTATATTTATTTGACCCCCCTGGGAATCGAACCCGGGACCTCCAGAACGGTAGCCGAGCGTACTGACCATTACACTACAGAGGCGGACAACATAGATGAAGAAGAATATGGAAGTCTGGGCATTTACGGGGCTTACGACCGTCATAGGCTGGTTCAAGTGATCACTTTACACACGTGTAACATTCATCAATTCTACCCATGATTGACAACCACACTACTCAAATTCTTGGAACGTCTATATATCGTGGGTAAACTGGCAAAAACGTTAACTCTGAAATCCCTGTTTGAATAATCTCTGTTTTTTTAAAGCCTGAATAAAAGACCCGCTATTAAACCTTAAGTTGAATTTACTTGCTAAACCACATAAATATGACATTTCAAACTACTTAGTGTATTTTGCCAGTTTATAGAACGTAGAAAACTTTACATATATTACTGTATCATTAGTCAAAATTGCATATTTTCGAGTTAACGTTGTTTGCCAGTACATCCACGATATATCGTTCGAATTCGAAACATATCTGCTTGAATTCACTAGAACTTCACGAGAGACATCTATGATAGGATTAGAGAAGCTTTTGATGGAGCACAAACTCTTTCATTTGTATGTGAGGTCCGAATCCTGGATTTTATCAACATACATGAGAAACGCTAAAAAATATCTTTTTTTTTTATTTTAGCTTATAATTTCACCAGTTTATTTAATTACAACATTTTGAGTGTGTCCAAATACTTGTTCACAAATCTGGATTATCCCCAATTAGGAGTTATTTTTACTTTTTTTTTTGACATCTCAAGTGATCACTTAAACCAGTCTATGACGGTCGTAAGCCCCCTATATGCCCAGACTGCCATATTCTTCTTCAACTATGTATGTTGAGATGTCAAAAAAATATATATGTAAGTAAAAATGAATAAGTTTCCCTATTCATCTTACTTTATTTCTTCCTATCTCCCGTGTACTCACATTCTGAACTCATCGTTTCCCCTAAGTATTCATATATTTTAAATTATGGCGATTTATGGGGTAGTTATGCCGTACCTGCTTTCACGATTCCCCCCTACATACAACTTCTTTCATTCCTCGCTTATAAAAAATCCAGTCATAGTTGAACGTACTCTACGCGGGAGATTCTGATAGTTCGCATATTAAGGTCTTGCTTCTTCATATGCTTCTTCAACTATGTTGAGATGTCAAAAAATAGCTAGTAATTTATTTGGTCCTTTAATTAATAACAATACAATAAATAAAACCCTTATCTGCACCCCAATGGTGCATAGGGCACTGCTTCATATGAACACAGTGTTATCTTGATCGTTTACACACGAAGGAAAGGTGATCAGCCCTCCGCTTCAGGTACCAGTCCAGGGTAATATTGAATAAATATTACAGTGAAAAAATCACTTATATTTATTTGACCCCCCTGGGAATCGAACCCGGGACCTCCAGAACGGTAGCCGAGCGTGCTGACCATTACACTACAGAGGCGGACAAAAATAATTTAATAATAATATAATAATAAATAATAAATTAATAAATATATTATGATTTAACGGAGCTGAAACATGCACATGCCCAAAATGAGAAGCGTGAACCGGTTGGAGGCATTTGAGATGTTTGCCTCGGATGCATCGAAGAATGCTTCGGATACCCTGGATGAACATGGTCAGCAAAGACTTAAGTTTAAATTAAAAATGGGACTTTGACATCAGTTTATTTCATTGTTGATTATATTTAATATTTATATAATAATAATAATAATAAAACCCTTATCTGCACCCCAATGGTGCATAGGGCACTGCGTCATATAAACGCAGTGTTATCTTGATCGTTTACACATGAAGGAAAGGTGATCAGCCCTCCGCTTCAGGTACCAGTCCAGGGTAATATTGAATAAATATAACAGTGCAAAAATCACTAATATTTATTTGACCCCCCTGGGAATCGAACCCGGGACCTCCAGAACGGTAGCCGAGCGTGCTGACCATTACACTACGGAGGCAGACGAAATATTTATATATATTTATATATATTTTGTATATTTTTCCTATAAAATCAAACCCAACCTAAACACAGTTATCCCCTTCCTTGCTTCTACCCCACCTTAAAACACCAGCATCCCCACCCCTATCCTTATCGAAACCCAATAATTTGTACACTGTTTCATATATTTATGTTTAGTCATAAATAAACCCTGAAGAGGGCAACAGGCTGTTGCCGAAACTAGTTGAAACTGGTTGTTAATAAAAATGTGAGTGGATCAAACAACAAAGTTTTTTATTTCTCAAAATAATATATCACTATGATCCACAAAGTTAATGCTTTTAATATTCAAAATAATCTATGCCGACGCTGTCTTGGGTAACTATCGGGAACATACAGATAATTTCAGGACTATCCACAGTCATCAAATACACATTCCTTTAATACATTACACTTGGGTCTCTTTTTATGCGATAGAAACGTTCCACGGGGAGTCGCATAAAAAAATTCGCGCAAAAAAATATTTGGGACTACATACAAAACTACGGGATAGGTACCATTATTTTTAAAAACCCCATAATTTCAATTCAATATGATAGAATGTACCAAAAATAGCATAATTTTTTTTTATGAAAAATCATAAAGATAAAAAAGGAAGAGCTTTTTCCTTAATTAAATATGCACATATCGCTCACTCCTTTCAAGAACGTCATAAATAAAAAATCGTCAATTTTCAGTTGCGCATGTTTTCGGAATACCCAGAAAATATACTATATCCCAGCAACACCGGCATATTTTAAACTTAATATTTACCTGCTACAGGGCAGAAAGTGTTGTTTTTGCGTTTTGAAGAAAATGCATTGTTTAATTTTTTATTTACATAAACTAAATGTCTTTCAAATGGAAAAATAACTTTCAGGTTTTACCTAAAAATATCAGATACAGAGTAAAAAGTTCAATAAGTGGCTTGATATTTATTTTTAATACATTGTATTATATTTTTTAACTTTGAAAACGTTCTCCTGAAAAATCAAGTTTTATGATTTATGACGTTCTTGAAAGGAGTGAGCGATATGGGAAATCGTTTTTGAGATACATATTCAATCCAAATTACAAGTGATTTTTTTCTGTTTTTTTTTTCAAATAAAGTATCTCCTGAATACGATGTAAGATTTGAGCTTGACTTTGTGCCAGTGACACAATTACACTTTAACGGTTGTAACCTGCACTAGTCTAAATTTTAGATTTTTTTTATGCGAATTCACATAAAAAAATACTTGAACTACCTACAAAAATAAGGAATAGGTTCCATTACATTTGAAAATCGCAAAAAAAAGATCCGCATAAAAACAGACTGAAGTGTATACTACTTGCATACAATCCGGAATGCATGCGAACTGTTTGAAGCCCCCTCGCATTTCGGCTGTTGGCCTACCACGCGAGTGTTTTTATGCGCGCCTATAAAACGTAGAGAACAAAAAATTGGGAACATTGCTCCCAATAGGTTACTCGGGCCATTCCGTTCATTCTCTTAATCGATTCGCGACGGGCTCGGGACCCCGCGGGACCAAGTCCCCGGAATCTGCATACGTTACTTGCGCCGCCTTTAGCCTGGATCCGATTCAATACGTCATGTCGGCGCTGCATATTCCATTTATATATTTATATACTATATATTTATATGCTAGACGCACCAATGAGTCCATTCGCCAGGAACTACGCCTGGATGGTATGACTCTGGCCAATATCTGTACCCGACGGATTCTCCAGTTCTTTGGACACGTTGCGCGTGGCAACGAGGATAGCCTGGAACGACTAGTTGTGATCGGTAGCCTGGAGGGAAAGAGAGGGAGAGGAAGATTCCCCACACGATGGACCGATCAAATTAAGGCAGCAGCAGGCACCTCAGTGGTTGGAGCGCTATGTGCAGCGCAGTCAAGGGATAACTGGAGAAGAGTCATTGCTTCTGCAAGGGTCACAACCCTCAGCAATGAGGATTAAGACGGAGAAGAGATTTATATACAGTGAAACCCCTATTTTACGTTTTTGAAGGGACTGAAAAAAAACTGAAATGGAGGGAAAATGTCATCATCCCTCCATTTTTCCTTTGCCTTCCTTATTATCATCAATTTGTAATTTATGTTATTATTTATGTTCAAGTACTATCTGCCCTCTGATTGCAAACAGCTATAGAAGGTGTCAAACGTTTTGACCAATGTCACAGGGAGTGTTTTCGCCTAGAATTTTCACTCATGAATTACATGAAATTATATTGTAGTAACTTTAAACATAAATAGTAAATCCACTCACCAGTAGGCATAAGCTATGAAACTTAAAAAGTTGAAGCCTTAGTAGGGTCATGATAAACGGAGTTGCATAAGCGTCACTTGGACGTTAGGTAATTAAAAAAAAAAGACCAATGTCACTAGTCTGTTTTTGGTTGGTTAGAAGATTTTGCTTTTGATCAATAAGCCCGCCAATGTACTTATTTCTTTTCTGTACACAAAGTTTAAATAAATAAATAAAATGTAAATGCGGAGTATTGAAAAAAAAACATTTAAGTTTTATTTATTTTTTGTGAACACCATGTAGATGATTTTTTTTGTTGCATACAAAAACCTACATCGAGGGAAAATGTAAATGGGAGGGGGGGGGGGGATATTGAAAGACATACATGTTAAGAAAGAAAACCAAGAAAACCATGTACATGAGATTTTTTGCATACAAAAACCTAAATTGCGGTAACGTATGAATTAGAGGTATTGAAAAAATATTTTGAATTGAATTTTTTTGTAAAAATTGTAATTTTATCCGCCTCCATAGTGTAATGGTAAGCGCACTAGGCTACCACGCTGAAGATCCCGAGTTCGATTGCCAAGAGGGTCAAAATATATATATATATATATATTTGTGATTTTTCAGTCCAATATTTATTTAATATGACCCTGCACCCGTACCTGAAACGGAAGGCTGATCACCTTTTCTTAATGTATTTAACGATCAAGATAACACTGCTTCTATATGGTGCAGTACTCTATGCACCACAGGGTGCGGATGGTGGTTAGAAGAAGAAGAAAAATTGTAATGACTTAACAAATAAAACAAACGCAATAACGTAAAAACTGTACGTGAACGATGATGGCGATTAATGCCAAAAAAAACCTATATCGCTCACTCCTTTCAACAACGTCATGTATCAAAAAACTTGATTTTACAGGAGATCGTTTTTAAAGTTTAAGAATGTAATAAAATGTATTAAAAATAAATACTAAGCCACTTATTGAACAGTTTACTGTGCAACAGTTCTTCTTATGTTAAACCTGAAGGTTTTTTCTCCATTTGAAAAATATTTAGTTTATTAAAAAAAATATATTAAACAATACCTTTTCTTCAAAATGCAAAAACAACACTTTCTGCACTGTATCGGGTAAATATTAAGTTAAAAATATGCCTCTTTTGCTGGGATATAGTACATTTCCTGGGCATTCCGAAAACGTGCACAACTGAAAATTGACTTTTGATATACGACGTTGTTGAAAGGAGTGAGTTATATGTATGCGATCCATTGCATTAAATATCAAGTTCTCATTGTATATTGAATGCAATCACAAAAAAAACAGACCGCAGAAAAGCCAAAATGTTACGAAACCAACCAGTTTCATTTTTAAACGAGCGATAATTAAAAAAGCGTTTTTGGCGCTAAAGAACCTGCCCTAAAGCATAGCTCAGGGGTGGCATAACTTTTGATCAGTCTCTGGCGTCATTTTTCAAACATTATAACGATTACTGATACTTAGTGACGTGTACAGATAATTAATTAGGGCAGGCAGTAGAGGTAGGTAGTAAGGTAATCTAGATACCACTTACAACATTTTGAGTGTGTCTAAATTTCATTTCGTTCATTCGAACCCTTATCCGCACCCCAATGGTGCATAGGGCACTGCATTATATAAACGCAGTGTTATCTTGATCGCTAACACACGAAGGAAAGGTGATCAGCCTCCGCTTCAGGTACCAGTCCAGGGTAATATTGAATAAATATAAGAGTGAAAAAATCACCTATATTTATTGGACCTCCCTCTGGGAATCGAACCCGAGACCTCCATAACGGTAGCCGAGGTATGTTTTAATTATTTTTTTAAATATACTTAATATTTTTCAAATGGAGAAAAAACCTTCAGGTTTTACCTAAAAAGTTGTGTTGCACAGTAAAAAGTTTAATAAGTGGCTTGATATTTATTTTTAATATATATTATATTTTTTAACTTAAAAAACGTTCTCCTGAAAAATCAAGTTTTTTAATTTATGACGTTCTTGAAAGGATTGAGCGATATATAGAACTTCCAAGAATTTGAGTAATGTGGTTGTAAATTAGTAATGGGTAAAATTGGTAAATGTTACACGTGTGTAACATTTGTCACTTTGTTTCAAATGTTCAAATGCTTTGTTTCAAATTTTAAATGATCACTTTGATCATTCAAAATTTAACCAACACATGACGGTCGTCAATGCCCAGACTCCATATTTTTCTTCATCTTTGATGAGATATCAAAAAATAATATGTTCAATTTTTAATCATCGTGTTATTTCACCAACTTAATGCCAAATCAATAAATAAAATATGTATACGGCATACCATTGTTTTTTTGAGCGAAGGAAAACGTTTCATCGTAGACGTAAAGGTCAAAATAATAAACGTTGACCAATGTATGTACGTATATGTATGAAGTATATACTAGCTGTATCCGGCCACGCGTAGCTGTGGTTCAGTCTGGTTAAATGTAAAAGAAGGCATATAGAAAGCACACACAGACACACACACACATATATATATATATATATATATATATATATATATATATATATATATATATATATATATATATATATATATATATATATATATATATATATATATATATATATATATATATATATATAGAGAGAGAGAGAGAGAGATAGAGAGAGCTGTAATAGTAGCAGTGTGGATTATTTGTTTACCACTAGACTACCATTTGTGTTATAAAAATATGAGGGGAGGGGGAGGGGTGGGAAGGTGGACCATAGACATCAACAAATAGAGCCGCCAATAATTTAGCAATGACATCAACATTAAAATAACACCATCGTTTATGTGACGTCAATCATTGCCAACTTACGAAAATAACGTTTTTACGAAGGCGAATTTTGCATAAGAAAATGCTTAATGAAAATATTGATCGGCTGTTATAAACACAAAATGAGTCTAATGCAATATTATAGGTTGAGTATGTTAAATTAGATATTCCTCCCGTCTGACAAAGATCCATTGGTAATTATTATAAGTATAAGGCCATTTGGTCACTTCTACCAGTATGATGGGTGTCACAAGAGTGGTGAATCCGGTTAATGGTCGACAAAACCATGGGGGTCTAACCGCCAACCCATGGTATGTAACTCATTCAATTAAGCAGTATTTCATTCGGTATTTTGGTCAGTTGAGTCAGTTCATAACTATTTTCTTTTCAAAACCATATCAATCACTCCTTTCAACAGCGTCATACATCAAAAATCGTCACTTTTCAGTTGTGCATGTTTTCGGAATGCCCAGAAAGCGTACTATATCCCAGCAAAAGCGGCATATTTTTAACTTAATATTTACCCGCTACAGGGCAGAAAGTGTTGTTTTTGCATTTTGAAGAAAAGGTATTGTTTAATATATTTTTTTTTAATATACTTCATATTTTTCAAATGGAGAAAAAACATTCAGGTTTTACCTAAAAATATCTGTTGCACACTAAAAAGTTCAATAAGTGGCTTGATATTTATTTTTAATACATTTTATTACATTTTTTACTTTAAAAACAATCTCCTGAAAAATTAAGTTTTTGATATACGACGTTGTTGAAAGGAGTGAGCGATAAACAGTGGACCTCTCATAACGAGTAATTCGCATAACGAGCAAAAAAACTGATAAAGTTGCTTTTTCGGCCGTCCTCGTTCTGTTCTCCCGCTCACATTCGCCATATTCAATAATTCATTCTCTCGTTATCCATTCGCTCCGGATGTCCATACCACCTTAAAGAGATCTGAATCTGTCCATTTATCCGAGCAGCCTTACATTCCTTTCTCATATCTTCGTATTTTACTCAAACAATGATTTTCCACACATTCGTCTGAGGGAGCGCATTTCACCGGCGGTCCGTACGATCAATATAAAACAGCGATGCCCTGTGCACCATTGGGTGTGGATACCGATCTAAAGAATGCATTCAAAGTGTTTGTTTGTCTGAGTTTTTCCCTAATAATAAAACGATATGTAAATTCGTGATCGTAAACAGCTAGAGTTTTTTGAAACACGAAGCAAGGGTCATCTATTTATAGAGTATGTAATGGATGGATGAAAACATATCGCTCACTCCTTTCAAGAACGTCATAAATAAAAAATCGTCAATTTTCAGTTGGGCATGTTTTCGGGATGCCCAGAAAATGTACTATATCCCAGAAAAAGAGGCATATTTTTATCTTAATATTTACCCGCTACAGGGCAGAAAGTGTTGTTTTTGCATTTCGAAGAAAAGGTAGTGTTTAATTATTTTTTTAAATAAACTAAATATTTTTCAAATGAAGAAAAAACCTCCAGGTTTTACCTAAAAAGATCTGTTGCACAGTAAAAGTTCAAAAAGTGGCTTGATATTTATTTTTAATACATTGTATTATATTTTTTACTTTAAAAACGTTCTGCTGAAAAATCAAGTTTTTTGATTTATGACGTTCTTGAAAGGAGTGAGCGATATGAAAAGTTTGAAGAACGATGGTTTAACCGATTTACCAAGGATTAAAGAACCTGTTGACTATACTTTATTGTTATTTTATATATCTTACAGTTATCTTTTTACAAAAAATGTTAGTAATATTTTATTTTATTATGTTAGTAAACTTTTTTTTTTTTTTTAGGGAATTGTACAGCTTTACATATAAAAAAAGTACATAATAAACTCCTCCCTCCTAACCCTTATCCGCACCCCAAAGGTGCATGGGCACTGCATCGTATAGAAGCAGTGTTATCTTGATCGTTAAATACACGAAGGAAAGGTGATCAGCCTTTCGCTTCAGGTACCAGTCCAGGGTCATATTAAATATATATTTGACTGAAAAATCAATAGTATAAAAATATAATAAACAATAGTTACATTAACAATAATAAACATTACATTAAATTCACGAAAATGGTTATTTCTTTAATGTTTTCCGCAGATACTTTGTGGTACATTTTATAATATTTTTTGGTTGAATTGGATGTATAAAAAAACTGGTGAAAACAAAGTCTATTAATTTTATAAAGATATCAAAAATAGTTACATTAATAAAAATAACGCCAATTAAACAATTCCACATTTATGTGATAATAACTATTTTTAAAAAAATCAGACATTAAAAAAAGGGTATGGTATAAAAAATTAGATTTTGTAGGAAGGAGAAGGAAATGAGAGGAATTAATGAGGGTGATTAAAGGAATTTTTTCCTGGGTAAATTAAATATGCCTCCGTAGTGTAATGGTCAGCAAGCTTGGCTACCGTTCTGGAGGTCCCGGGTTCGATTCTCAAGGGGGGTAAAATAAATATAAGTGATTTTTTCATTGTCATATTTATTCAATATTACCCTGGACTAGTACCTGAAGTGG
The DNA here is from genome assembly GCF_059751285.1 of Brachycentrus maculatus. NCBI lineage: Eukaryota > Metazoa > Arthropoda > Insecta > Trichoptera > Brachycentridae > Brachycentrus > Brachycentrus maculatus. The sequence continues at coordinate 127,295 of NW_028280957.1, read as the reverse complement.
AGGGCTGATCACCTTTCCTTCATGTGTAAACGATCAAGATAACACTGCGTTTATATGACGCAGTGCCCTATGCACCATTGGGGTGCGGATAAGGGTTTTATTATTATATATAAATCAAATATTAGTATATACCGAGATTTTTATGTCTACCGGTTTCGAGACGTACCCGTCTCTTCGTCAGGACAATCACTACCACAGCATGCAAACAATACTACCCTTCACTACCATAGCACTATTAACACACTTAAAACTACACAGGATATTTAACACATGCGATTTTTGGTCGACCCGAAGACCAACATGCACTATAATGGTTGCAGCACAAATATGCATTAAGAGCCGAGTCCATGTTAGACTTCGGGGTAGTATTGTTTGCATGCTGTGGTAGTGATTGTCCTGACGAAGAGACGGGTACGTCTCCAAACCGGTAGACATAAAAATCTCGGTTAGTGGTTATTTACTAATATTACTTTTTTTAATATTATTATTAAAAAATAAATAAGTAAAAATGACTAATTATAAAGTAAATGCATTAAATATTAATAATATTGAGAATATTATATTTCTTTATTTATGTGTATTTTTCAAACCCTTACCCGCACCCCGATGGTGCATAGGGCACTGCATTATATGAACGCAGTGTAATTTTGATCGATAACACGCGAAGGAAAGGTGATCAGTCCTCCGCTTCAGGCACCAGTCCAGGGTAATATTGAATAATTATCAGAGTGAAAAAAATCACTTAATAAATAATAATAATAAAACCCTTATCCGCACCCCAATGGTGCATAGGGCACTGCGTCATATAAACGCATTGTTATCTTGATCATTTACACATGAAGGAAAGGTGATCAGCCCTCCGCTTCAGGTACCAGTCCAGGGTAGTATTGAATAAATATTACAGTGAAAAAATCACTCATATTTATTTTTACCCCCTCTGGGAATCGAACCAGGGTCCTCCAGAACGGTAGCCGAGCGTGCTGACCATTACACTACGGAGGCGGACAAATACGGTATATAATACATAGTTAACAAATAAATGTTTCAATTACAAAATATATAAACATTTGTGCAAAGGATGTTTTTTTAGAGGTACACAAATTCTAATTTCCCGTGTGGCATGTTGCGCCATCCCGTTGAAACCACAGCTCTGTCACATCAATGCCATTCAACTGACGTACGTAGAAGTCAGTTATCATGTTTCTGTAGCGCTCTCCATTGACCGTAACATTCTGGCCGACATCGTCTTTTAAAAAAATGGACCAATGATCCTGCCCATGAAGCACACCAAACAGTGACTTTTAACGGATGTAAGGGCGTTTCGACAAGGGTTTTTGGATTTTCTCCACTCCAAATCCGGCAATTCTGCTTATTGAAGTAGCTATTTAGCCAAAAATGTGCCTCATCAGTGAACAAAATTTTGCGTTGAAAAAGAGAATCAAGCCGAATATTGTTTTCGGCGCATTCACGAACCTACGACGCGCATAATGGTCATTTAGTCTATTCGTGGTGAAATGGCAAAACTACAAATCAACTGTCAACTGTTAAATTGACAGTCTGTAGAAACAATGTTGCCAGTTTAATATCAATACTCTAAAAAAACACTATTCATAAAAATAGTTGAAACAAAACAAACACTCGCCGAAAACATAAACAACACGGTAACGTGTAACATTATTATCGTACGGAAATAACGTCTTCCACAAATAAAATCCCAACCATCCTATCTAGAACGTTGAAAAAAGGATACAGTGATCAATTTGATATACTGTAACTCGTAAATGTTTATTCCTCATTAATCAATATCAAAATCAATCGAATTTCATAACTATACCGATATTCAGCGACATAGCCGCCGCAGTTAGTAGATATTAATTTAGTTTCTTCGTTTAATTTTACTATTTACCTCGCCACCGGGGAGAGCTCCAGTCCAGGGGGAGCTCGTCGATGTCCTTTAATACGATTCCCAGCGCATTTACGAGTAATCCAAGGAGAATAATCGAGACAAGTGATGTCCAATTACGAGCACTGGGGGATGCGTGTGCCTTATTTCGCATCTTCGTAAATGAAAATTACCACTACCACTTCACACACAGCGAGAAACGTGCATTTTGAGTATTTGGCTAGATTTTCACCGAACTATTTTCGCAATAAAGCGTGCGGGATCAGAAAATTCACTCGCGTTCACAAAGGCGCGAACTATTGGTATTGACAGCCGGAGCAAGTCCACTTGTCACAACAAAATACACAGAAATAGCAAGATGAGAAATGTTCGGCCGAGCTACACAAACACCGGCTTGCGCGTGCGCACTGCGCACTCAATATTTTCTAAAGGCTCATGTACACCTGAAAAATTATTTTAAAAAATTGATGGAATCATTTGACCACACACGAAATTAATACATATAAAGTATTTTTTGTATTTTGTTAAAGATTGTGAAGCATTTAAATATATGTTTGTATTTCAAAAGTGCCCTCGAAAAATATGTCTTATAAATTATTTATAATAAAGATGTTGTTTAATGAAAGATCTATATTCTGTTTAAAAAAAGTCATAAATTTAGTTAATATTTACTATTTTTTGTCAGTCGTCTCTCCACAGTTAGATTTGGACTTTTTGAATTCACTCTCTACCTGCGACGGGGTTGAAATGCTTAAAACCTTTTTTTGAACAATAACTTCGATAAATTTAAAGACTGACAAATAATTAAGTCGTTGGAATTGTTAAACAGCCATTTTATCTGATTTTCGCTTGATGTTTGCTGTGTAATTAGCTTTTATTATATAGCACAAGGACAACACCAGCACCCTCAATTCTTTACAAATATATTTCGATAGGCTTTACCTGAAGAAGAAGGAAAACTTGATTGAATTAATTTGTGCAAACAACATCATACAAAATTGGTCTTACCTTTCTTTAGATTGAAATTTATATTCTTATTACATGAAAATACACATATGAATTTTGAATACTTGTGAACATGAACAGTATCTGTTGAACAGGGATTGAAAAATATTTTTAAAAAATCTGACACTATAACTTTAAGCCCCGTTTAAATTGTTAAGTAGGTGTTACATGGACGGGAACTAAAAGAATTGTAGGCATCCGTACATTTTATCATCTGTCACTTTTTTCTCATTTTCTACTATAATCATAGATGAAAATAATTTTCTCGTTATCTTGGTCCTCGTTACCCGAATAAATATATATTTTTAGTAGTATTAATTTACTTATCTTGATATTTAAACGTAAGTATTCAGAAAATAAAAAGTATTAAGCATTCTTCCACACTTTATCCAATCTTTCTGAAAATATTAGCTAAAAATATTATGTAATTTCAGAAACGTCAAAATAAATGTTTCCTTGAAAATATAAATTTTATCGTATTTTATAAAAAAATAACATTTATGAATTTGCTGTATCTACGTCGTTATAAACACGTTTTTTTCTGTATAATCAAAAAGACATTTTACTGTAAAATATGGCTTTTCTCGTATATACCCGCCGATTATTCCGACTTCTGACCTGATCACATTCCAGTTTTTGAAATACTAGATCATGCCAAATTTCCTCGGTCTTTCTCTGCTTCTATTACCAACCACATTCGCCTCGTTTTATTTTACTATTCTTTCTTCACTTATTCACTTCGTATGCTCAAACCATATCAACACACCTTTTTAACACATTGTTTGCGTGAAACGCTTAAAGCATCTTTAACATATGGCTAAAGATGCTTTTAAATACATACGTAGAAAGCAGGAGACGCTTATAAGCGTTCTATTTGCTTACTTTTGGTACAGCGTGAGGAGCCAAAAATCGGAGTCGGATTTGCAGTTACTTGTGATTAGTATATGACACTAATTAGGGTCAGGGTTGAGGAAAAAACCAACAATATGTTAATTTAATCAATAATGCTTATCTCAACCTTGCATTCATTCCTTTTATCACCATTTGAACATCTATCATATATTGTTTTGCCACACAATGTCTAAGAGATCGCATTTCGACTGCATTCAGTCTACTTTCATCCTTCTTATGCCAACTCCATGCTTCGCTTCCATATAAAGGGTAGAATTTGGGTTTCAAAATTAAATAAAAAATTTATTGCAAAGGATATACATTTATTTCAATAACTAATACAAAGAAGAGAAGTGCAGATTTTATTTCATAAATATTGTTTTGTCTAAATGTAGACCGTCACGTCAGACTAACTCTTGGAATCTGGCCTGAGTATTCTGTACTAATCGCTAGAGAAGTGACATCAGGATGCCATTAACTTTGCAAACGATATTTTTTTTAATGCAGAGATTGTTGTGGGGTCTACATTTAGACCATGGGTGGCCAACCTTTTCAGCAGCCAGGCCAGATTTTAAAAATGAGAAATCTTACCGGGCCGTAAAACAAACTTTCTTTTATTATTCAAAGCAAACATGAAATATATTGTTTTTTTAAAGAAGATTTTACAAAAAAGGTTAATTAAACATATTATTAGATCAGAGTTAGGTAATACAAATAATAATAATAATAAATAATATAAAAATTAAATTATTTAGTGACATGTCTGATTTTGTTTGTCAGAATTTTTTCAAATTATCTTCAATTTGTTTTCTAACGTAGTCCACACGCCAAGTAATAATTTGTCGAGACAGTCTTTTTTTTTGAGAAATCCGTTTTCTATTCTGGACACAGAATTTTAACAACACTCTTAACATATTATTTTTTGACATCTCATCAAAGATGAAGAAGAATATGGAAGTCTGGGCATTTGCGGGGCTTACGACCGTCATAGGCTGGTTTAAGTGATCACTTTACACACGTGTAACATTCACCAATTCTACCCATTATTGACAACCACACTACTCAAATTCTTGGAAGTTCTATATATATGAACCAATTTAGAAACCTTGTTCATGAATCACTAGAACTTCACTAGAGACACCTATTGGTGAGATGTAAAGAAGCTTTTAATTAAGCAGAAACTCTTATATAAGTATGTGAGATCCGAATCCTGGACTATAATTACACACATGAGAAACGCCAGAAAATACCATTTTCATTTTTATTATTAAGCTTATAATTTGACCAGATAATTTATTTACAACATTTTGAGTGTGTCCAAATACTTGTTCACAAAATCTGGATTATCTCCAATTGCAGGAGTTATTTTCATATTATTTTTTGACATCTCATCAAGGATCTCACATACTAATATAAGAGTTTCTGCTTAATTAAAAGCTTCTTTACATCTCACCAATAGGTGTCTCTAGTGAAGTTCTAGTGATTCATGAACAAGGTTTCTAAATTGGTTCATATATATAGAACTTCCAAGAATTTGAGTAGTGTGGTTGTCAATAATGGGTAGAATTGGTGAATGTTACACGTGTGTAAAGTGATCACTTAAACCAGCCTATGACGGTCGTAAGCCCCGCAAATGCCCAGACTTCCATATTCTTCTTCATCTTTGATGAGATGTTAAAAAATAATATGAAAATAACTCCTGTAATTGGAGATAATCCAGATTTTGTGAACAAGTATTTGGACACACTCAAAATGTTGTAAACACTCTTAACCATTTCACCATCTGAATATTGCTTAGATTTTTTGCTAGTATCATGGCTTTGCAAACTAGCATTTACATAGCATTTTGGCTTTGAGTCGGTCTAGCAGTCGGTTATAGCAGCTTGTATTCTTATCAATGTGTATTTGAAGGTCAATCGCGAAATGTTGTGATTGTTTGTCAACACGAAATTGCCACTATAGTGAGATATATCCATATATGGAACTACGCACAATGGAATTTTCTTTTGGTAGTTTTATGTACACTTAAGGGAAAAAGTCCGCCTCCGTCAGCACGCTCGGCTACCGTTCTGGAGGTCCCGGGTTCGATTCCCAAGGGGGGTAAAATAAATATAAGTGATATTTCACTGTCATATTTATTCAATATTACCCTGGACTGGCACCTGAATCGGAGGGCTGATCACCTTTCCTTCATGTGTAAACGATCAAGATAACACTGCGTTTATATGATGCAGTGCCCTATGCACCATTGGGGTGCGGATAAGGGTTTTATTATTTATTATTATTAAGGGAAAAAAGTGAAATGCTCATCGGGCCACAAGTAGAAACCCGGCGGGCCGCATGCGACCCGCGGGCCACGGTTGGCCACCCTTGATTTAGACGATATAAATTTTTAAGAAATAGAACCGCACTTCTTTTTTTTGTAATAGTTATTGAAAATAATTTTAATTCTTTGCAGTTTATTTTTCATAAAAAATTTTAAATCCTAATTCTGCCACCGGACACCCTTTATTATAATATTGCATTGATTGTGGATATATTACGATTGTTCCTTCCAAATTTGTGTATTTTTTATAATAATTTGTGTATTAAAATTGTATTCGTAAATGTATGCGAGAAGAACAAAGAGACGCAGTTCATCGACTTTATTTGTTTATAATATTGTCCCCACCTCATGCAACTCCTTTCAAATCGTATATAAGGGGAAGAGGACAAATTTGTGTGTGCTCGGATAAGATTAATATTCAAACATAAACCGTATATTGGCTTCGCTTTGTTCTTCTCGCCCTTATAACTTTGTTATTTTCGGAATAAATAATTGACTTTCATTTGCGCGTTTCCTTCTTCCTCATCATAAGTGTTCCAGTACCATTAGTCGTAACAACGATGACTTTGATTACAGAGCAATGGGCGGCGACGGTCACGGTCACGGGCACGGGCATGGACACGCGCCGTACGTGGTGCCAGACTACTCCATTTACAAGGTGGAGGATGTGCCTAAACTGGTGGCCGTCAAGAAGAGATTGGCTGCCAAAGGACTGTCTGACCCGTGGCTGAGGTAAGAGCGGGTGATGTGTGGAAAAATATCTTCTTTAGCCCTCTGTCCTTTACTGCTGGATATAGGCCTCTTCGTCTTTTTGTCAGTCGGTTGCTGCTTGCAGCCAGTTTTTACCACCCACAGCGGCTATGTCGTCGGAACATGTCTTTTGAGGTTTTTCGGCGCGTTTTTCACTCTACCAAGGTCTACATCTTTAAATTTAGGGGTCTGTCTTGTGGGGACTTGTCTTGCAATATCGTTCACTCCTTTCAAGAACGTCATAAATAAAAAAACTTGATTTTTCAGGAGAACGTTTTTAAAGTTTAAAAATATAATACAATGTATTAAAAATAAATATCAAGCCACTTATTGAACTTTTTACTGTGCATCACATCTTTTTAGGTAAAACCTGAAGGTTTTATGTCCATTTGAAAAATATTAAGTATATTTAAAAAAATAATTAAAACATACCTTTTCTTCAAAATGCAAAAACAACACTTTCTGCCCTGTAGCGGGTAAATATAAAATTAAAAATATGCCGCTTTTGCTGGGATATAGTACATTTTCTGGGGAATCCGAAAACATGCTCAACTGAAAATTGACAACATGTACAAATCTTTCACATACATTTTTTTATATTTCGATATCCATTTATTATAGACGTAAATGTGTGCCTACAAATAATCATGTCATGTTTCATTTTTAGAAATGAAGTATGGAGGTACAACCGGAAACATTTCAACTCTCCAGGAACTAACATAAGAATGTACCTAACCCGAGGCGTACCCACTGCGTTGGTACTCTTTGGCCTCACTCTTGCGTACGATGCACTCACCAAAAAAGATGACCACGGACACCATTAAATCAATCCTGATGGAGAAATAATATAACTCTTTCAGGTCCGCTAATTAGTTCAGTATATACAATTTCAAAACCCATTGGATTATGTTTTTCAAACCACATTACATTTTTCAGTCAATCCAATTATTGAATGAAATTCGGTGTGAATATCAGTTGTTAAATATAATCATTAGGTGGGTTAGTTGTACTTTGCCGTAATATTGGCGCAACTTGTAAAAATATGTATTTAATAGATAAATAAAAAATTATTTGAATATGTTTGGTTTCATTTTATTATTTTCATTTCTATTAATTTACTTCTTCCAACCCTTATCCGCACCCCAATGGTGCATAGGGCACTTCTCTTTCCTTGGAGGATAAGTTCTGTAAGGTTATGATTGAGATCTCGAATTTATAATTAGAACGCGATTAGCCACGCTAGGGTTTAATCATCTTTCCGCAGTCAATTTTTTTTAGAACATAAATTGGAATTTGACACTTTTGTATGAATTTGTATTGAAAAAATATTTTTATAATTTTTTTAAACTCCTTACCTTTCAACATCTCTTTTCTTTTAAAAACAAAAAAATGAAAACTATGTCAAATGTTTTTATTTTTTTATTTATAACCCTTATCTGCATCTAATGGTGCATAGGGCACTGTATCAAATTGACACAGTGTTATCTTGATCATTATTACATGAAGGCAAGGTGATCACTCTTGCGCTTCAGGAACCAGTCCAGGGTAATATTAAATAAATATTACAGTGTTAAATCACTAATATTTATTTTCACCTCCCCCCCTGGGAATCGAACCTGGGACCTCCAGCACGGTAGCTAAACACGCTGACCATTACACGGAGCCGGACATCGAATGTTACCTGGGTTTAAAGAATATTAAGTTGCAGGCTTTCGATTGTTAAGTTTATCCGTAAACAACGGTTGTAATAAAAAAAATTCAATGCAAAAACGGTATTTTAAGCAAGGAATTCAATTACAGTAAGTCTTTTGGCTTGGCGCTGTACAGCTGCCGGCCGAAGCTGCTCCATAAGTTTAAATATACTCCCCCGGATATTTGCAACTAAAGTCCATAAATTTTTGCATATATAGTGTGATTGGTGATAAATTGAAAAAGGTTTAAAGTGAAATAAGCTCTAAAGTTTAGCCAATATTTGAGAAAAATGCATCAATATGTAATATTGATATACTATAAAGCAATGCATCTCAAGTTGGCTTGTTGAATTGTGATCCAATTCCGAGAAATGGACCGTTTTCAAGAGCGGTTGCTCTCGAAAAAACATGTGTTAAATGCATCCCTGCGACCTTGTCAATATAGTGTATACAATAGACTCAAAAACATATGCTTACTCCAACTTCTTTTTGCGTAATTTATTATTAAAGCTTCATAAAAAAATATCCTTGCAGTAAAAAACACATAAAATGATGTATATTTAATTGTTGGGTATTATATCCAAAATTAAACAAGGTTTATTGGATTTGAATTCTACATTTATTTATGTATATGTTAATATGTGACGCGTTTCGTCTTATTAAGACATTATCAATCACTCCTATAAGACAAAACGCGTCACGTATTAACATATACATAAATAAATGCAGAATTCAAATCCAATAAACCTTGTTTAATTTTGGATATATGTATTACCCAACAATTCAATATAGAATTCTACCAACTGTCTGCAGTTACAATAAATGATGTATATTTATTGGAATATCGGGACAATTTCATGCACCCAAAACACGCCAGCTCGCATCTACTAGGCTGAGAAAGTTAGGGCTTGTGCGCCGGTATACTTCGCCGCCGTCATGGAGTACCTGGCTGACAAGGTATTGGAGATGTTCAGCAATGCCACCAGTGACAACAAGAAGACCAGCATCACCCCCCGCCATCCGCAGTTGACTATCCACAATGACGGGAGCTCGACAAGCTGCTCTCCGGCGCTACCATCCCTCAGGGAGGGGTCTTGCCCAACATCTTGGTCATGCTCCAGCCCAAAAAGACCGAGGAGGTGCAATAATACGGCGGCTCCACTTTCTCCCCTTCAGACTCAGCCGATTGATATTTCGCTTTAATATTTTTTCTCATTATTATTTTCATATCATAATAGTAGGTAGTTTTTTACGAAAATGGCGCTATATAAATCATCCAAAATTATCATGTACATATTATGTATTACATTAAATGATACCTGAGTTTAAAGAAAATTAAGTTGCGATTTATCATATATTCGGCCTTAAATATAATAAAATCGGCGGGTATGTATGAGGAGATGCATGAACGTGGAAGAGGCGAAGAATGTTTGCAAGGACAGAGTGGTGTGGCGCTCTATGCTAGGATTATGTTGCTAGGATTTGTTCTGCGTACTGCCAGGGTTTTCGAAAATACCCGCGTGCTGAGAACTCTTTATAACTCCTTGGTGCGAAGTAGACTCGAGAGTGGCTCGATGATTTGGGGGCCACACGAGCTTAAGTACTCTCTTATGGTAGAGAAAGTCCAAAAGAAGTTTTTGAGGTATCTCTACATGAGAGAGTACGGCTATTATCCTTGGCTCTACCCGACCCAGTTTCTCCAGGGTATGCTTGGCTACAATAGTTTAGAGACTAGAAGGAATGTGTATTTGATTACGCATTTTTATCGATTGTTGCGCGGTATGATCGATAATCCTGAAATTATCCAGAGCATTGGTCTATATGTTCCCGATAGTTACCTAAGACAGCGTCGGCATAGATTGTTTCACATTCCTATACACAGGACCAACCTGCCGATGGTTATGCCTGTAGGAAGAGCTACCGCTATGTTGAACAATATCACATTGGATATTGATCTGTTCCATGTGTCCGAAGGAGTTTTCCGAAGCGAGATTCTTCTACACATTTAACAAGAGTCTTCTTGCGTAATTTTTAATTTGTTTTTTTAATGTATACGCCTTAAATGTTTGTTTGTAATGTATATATTAATTATTGAATAAATTGAATTGAATTGAATTGAATCTATTCTCTCTGCCTACCCCTGCTGGGAAGCGGCGCGATGGTTGGTTAGTTAGTTAGTTAATATAATAAAAAGACGAACATAAACCTAAAATGTTTATTTTACAAATTATTTTTAACACTTAAATTATTGCATACATATATGATTTCAGAAATATGTATTTACTTTATACATTGTAATATGTAGTTACGAAGGATGACAAATTTCTAGATACATAATTGTATATGGAATGCTATTCAATGGCTTGCATCATTTACATTAATGGTGATTATTATTACATACAATAAACAGTAGGAAAAACTTTTTCATGGGTGCATTCTTAACGCTATTTATAAGATTTAAAAAAAATATGTAAAAAAATAATCAAGTTTGGGAAAAAATATTTTCATTGATATTAAATAATATTGAGTAAAGTCAAAATATAAAAGTGAGTTTGAAGGAAACTTGTTAAATTTATATATTCAGCATGTCATTAACATGTTCAAAGTCACTTGTTTTGAATAATTACTTTAACTAACTTCCCACCATATGATGGTTTTACACAAATTATAGTATAATTTATATTTGAAGCACTAACTTTGTGATAATTAAAATGTAGCGTTGTTTTGATACAGACTTAATTCACGTTTTTATTTATTTTATGGTGTTTAAAACTGATGTGTGGTGTGTACTTTAAAAACCCTTTATATAATACAATATGTAATCTTCAGATAGTTATGGATTCCCCTATCTAACTTTTTCTTAATTTTCGATCATTTATCTGTTTTTTTTTAATGTTAAGACTACAACTTCAATTTTATAAATTTTAGGTAATTTATCACCGAATTTTACCTTTAATAGTCGATTTATAAGATATAATATAACTAATAGCCTCAATTTGACTTTCCCGTACATATCGCTCACTCCTTTCAAGAACGTCATAAATCAAAAATCGTAAATTTTGAGTTGTGCATGTTTTCGTAATGCCCAGAAAATATACTATATCCCAGCAAAAGCGGCATATTTTTAACTTAATATTTACCCGCTACAGGGCAGAAAATGTTATTTTTGCATTTTGAAGAAAAGGTATTGTTTAATTATTTTTTTAAATATACTAAATATTTTTCAAATGGAGAAAAAATATTCAGGTTTTACCTAAAAAGATCTGTTGCATAGTAAAAAGTTAAATAAGTGGCTTGATATTTATTTTTAATACATTGTATTTTATGTTTGAACTTTAAAAACGTTCTCCTGAAAAATCAAGTTTTTTGATTTATGACGTTCTTGAAAGGAGTGACGATATGCCAGAATTAATTTTCAGCTAATACGCAAAAATGGTATATTTTCAATTATATTTAAATATTAATAACAATTAATAAATAAAAACGTGAATTCAATTGATAAAGAAAGTCTTGATAATGAAGCGGTTAGCTTCGAAACCGTTAGACATAATAATTGATTTATAATAAAATATTTATAGTGATTTTAAAAAAAAGTTACATAAATTATAATGCTATTTTTTTCATGTATAGAGGTTTGTTTATGACATTTTGTTTTGAATATGCTTGGATTCTTTATGGAGTTAATTGCATTTAATGTCAATTTAACAAATCAAATATCTGCCTACATGGTGCAGTGGTTAGCGTGTATGGCCAATGTGCTCGAGGCCATGGGTTGGTACCCAGGAGGGTCAAAATAGATAGTGATTTTTCTCGACTGGTGTACGAAGCGCATGACTGATCACCTTGCCTCGCATTATTAACGATTATGATAACAATGCATCAATGAAGTGCAGTGGACTATGCACCATTGGATGTAGATAAGGATATGGTTACAAATTTATGATAAAAATTAATTTTATGATGAAAGTAAAAATAATTATTTCTACTTAACTCAAATAAACCATTCATATTTTATATAATAAAACCAAATAGGTTTTCTACTTTTATTTTATTTGACAAGTGACCTGGGTTTTGCTGTTACTGACATCATCAGACTGATGATATTAGTAACATAATAGGGTAATAATGAAGCCGGGTCACTGATCAAATAAAATAAAAGTGGATAAAGCTGTATAGTTTATGTTTTATCATATGATGAAATGCAAGAATTATAAATAAAACACTTGTTTTTTACCCCTTGGGTATTATATTTTCATTTTTAACTAATGTTTTACTTAGTAAATACACTATGAGTTAAATAGTGGTATTTACTAAGTAAAACATTAATTAAAAATGGATAGATTTTACCACAAAGTGACTGCTGAATCAATTAATGAAATTATATTTTACAACATTTTGTGTGTGTCCAAATATTTGTTCACAAAATCTGGATTATCTCCAATTACAGGAGTTATTTTCATTTTTCATGAACAAGGTTTCTAAATTGGTTCATATATTTAGAACTTCCAAGAATTTGAGTAGTGTGGTTGTCAATAATGGGTAGAATTGGTGAATGTTACACGTGTGTAAAGTGATCACTCAAACCAGCCTATGACGGTCGTAAGCCCCGTAAATGCCCAGACTTCCATATTCTTCTTCATCTTTGATGAGATGTCAAAAAAAAAAATAATAATTATATTTTAACTATATTTATAGATACATAGCAACTAAATATTTGTCAGGCGGACTACGCAATTAAAAACGTGAAAATCATCAAAAGTATTTATTAAAAATAGTAACTGGTTACATGACACTTAAGTTTGGTTTATTAGGAATGAATGTAAGAGACATTTAATAATAAATCAGTATTCCGTTAACAACGCCTGGCGGGTGCGGGGTGCAGGGAAGTAAGTGCACTTGACTTTTTCGGAGAAAGGCGTTGTCACGCGGACGAATGTTTAGTAATCTAGGGTTAATGACGAGTTTGGAAGCTACAGATGCTGCCATCTACGGGTTTGAATATTAACTAAAGTAGTAATAAAGATATATAATTATCTATACTGATAGATTTACCGGTATCAGTACAGAATCAGTCGATGGTTGCTTAGCATTGGAAGGGACAAGGTAGAAAGTGAATTAATTAAAGTCCAGGTGTAATTATCTTATTGAAAAACCTTTAAACTGTAAATTATTTTTGTATCTCCTGTATGTTATGTTTATAATCTAATAATTAAAAAAAAAAAATTAAAAAAAAAAAAATAATATAAAAATTGTATTAACACATTGTGTACGGTGTGCACATATTTGTGCGTTTCAGAAACCTTGTGTGGTGGCGGGGTGCACATTTTTGTGCATTTCGGCTACCTTCAATTTAGTATACAAAAAACACGTCATAAACTTCTAATCTCTTGGCCTTTTTGCTTTTGTTGTGTAGTGGATAGATGTCGTTGTAATATAAAAAATAATACTGATATTTACTGGTTCAAAACATGGCTAATGGTCGTAATCTGTTTTGAAGGAAATGTTACAAATTAACTTTAAACAATAGATACAGACGGTGCGTTTTTTTCTTTGTCCTAAAATGAAATAAAATACAAAGATCATTGTCCTTTACTTAAGTCGGCAGTTGGTACTTACAAAGCAATAAACGCGTGTGGGGAAAGCCCATAAATCATTTTTTATTCGCAGATTTTGAGTTTTCAGCGGTTGTTAAACTATGTTGTTATTTTCTAATATTTTATTAGTGTTTTTAACATTTTTTTTACTTTTGTGATTTGTGGACTAACATGATTTTATTTTGAGACGTTAGAGACCATTTAACCGTTTTTGTATTGTTTTCGAGTTCAACCTCAAGTTCAAAATATGAAGTTCACTGACATATTTTATATTTCCGGACAGCTGTCTAATGTCGCCCGCCTCAAGATACAGTTTTATCAAAACATTGCCGTAGCTAATGTGTTAACATGTTAGTATTCGGCTCAACACAGGCCATGCCTAAAGAGCCATAATACGTATAATAAATGTATATATGAAATGAATTTATGAATAAATGTATATATGAAATGAATCATATTGAATGTATCTATGTATTATGAAATAAATAAATAAATATAAAAAAATAAAAAAAAGATAATTATTGATTCTCTAGTTTACAGGCGGACCTTATCTTTCGCACATTTAAAAAATGTTTTTTTGTTGTTGCAATAATATTTTCGTGCAATTGTTTCCATTTCACACTTTGAAATGCATATGAACCAGATCCGTACTGTGAAAAATGTTAATGAAATGACCGTATTATGGAAGAATGTGGTCACAATGGAGAACGCATATCTCAAATGCGTAGGGCGATCCATAATAGTACTTCATGTTACACAACTCTCTATGAAGAATAGAAAAAAAATAGTAAAATACTAAATACTAACCCTTGACAAGTTAATTAAGTAAATATATTTTTTATTCAACATGTACTTAGTTGGTAATTTTTGATAAATATAAATTTTACAAAGTTTTGTACAATTTTTGGTGTTTTTTTTATTATATATTTTTTTTTACATCCCTTTACTGTCCGCCTCTGTAGTGTAATGGTCAGCACGCTCGGCTACCGTTCTGGAGGTCCCGGGTTAAAATCCCATGGGGGGTCAAATAAATATAGGTGATTTTTTCACTCTAATATTTATTCAATAATACCCTGGACTGGTACCTGAAGCGGAGGGCTGATCACCTTACCTTCGCGTGTTAACGATCAAGGTTTATATAATGCAGTGCCCTATGCACCATTGGGGTGCAGATAAGGGTTTGAATTGAATGAATTACTTTCCAACATTTGACTTTTGCACACATTTTCAGGAACCAATCATGTGCGAAAGTTGAGGTCTACCTGAATATTCAAACCCATAGATGGAAGCATCTGTAGCTTCCAAGACTAGTCATTAAAACATAATACTCAAGTGGTAAAAAAAAACAAGTGTTTTATTTTTAATTAAATCATGTCTTACCACAAAGCGAATGCCGAAACAATAAATAAAATAAAATGCAAGAAATGATAGTACAAAACTTACATTTATATTTTAAATATTTAGTTTTTTGTGACACCTAGACATTTTTACATTTTTTACATTTGTCCGCCTCCGTAGTGTAATGGTCAGCATGCTCGGCTACCGTTCTGGAGGTCCCGGGTTCGATTCCCAGGGGGGTTTAATAAATATAAGTGATTTTTTCACTCTAATATTTATTCAATATTACACTGGACTGGTACCTGAAGTGGAGGGCTGATCACCTTTCCTTCATGTGTAAACGATCGAGATAACACTGCATTTATATGAAGCAGTGCCCTATGCACTATTGGGGTGCGGTAAGGGTTTTATTATTATTATTAGACTTACATTATTGTTTTCTTAATCCTGTGTGTGAAACAAACATATCACATATATACGTATACATAAAATTGATCATTCGTTTAATTTTTTTAAATACATTATGAGTAATAAAAATAAAACACAATAGCTGAAGATCATCCCAGACGTAGAAAAAATAAAGTTAGGATTATTTGACTATGATATCGGTACAGAAATGACTGGATTATCGTAACGCGCTGGTTCCTGATTCATGAAGACGACCTCGGTTTCAGTTCATCGTAACACGATCTCAGGAAAATGTAGTTTTTCTTGGCAGGGTTGTAATGCTCGTAACCCTGAAACATAATAATATACATTTACACCATTTTTTAACAACTACAAATATTTGTTCGCCTCCGTAGTGTAATGGTCAGCACGCTTGGCTACCGTTCTGGAGGTCCCGGGTTCAATTCCCAACGGGGGTAAAATAAATATAAGTGATTTTTCACTGTCATATTTATTCAATATAACCCTGGACTGGTACCTGGAGCGGAGGGCTGATCACCTTTCCTTCATGTGTAAACGATTGAGATAACAATTCGTTTATATGAAGCAGTGCCCTATGCACCATTGGGGTGCAGATAAGGGTTTTAAACAAATAGTAAAAATGTTCTATAAAAAATGAGTTCATCCTTAAGCCGGAAACTTAATTTTCTTTAAGCCCAGGTAACTTTATTATTAAACCATATCCGCTCCCTAGGTGGAGCATATGGAGTCCACAAACTGTCTCCAGGCTTTTCTGTCGGCTGCCAGCTCCCTTGCATCCTCCCAAGTCAGATCCGCGTCCCAAAGTTCTGACGGGAACTGCCGACGAATTGTCAGCAGTGGTTGTCCTGGGCGGCGCGAACCTGATGCCTTGTAAAAGAGGCAAGCTTGATGGCAGCTCTCGGGAGGCATGCGGAGTACATGGCCAAGGCAACTGAATCGCCTTTTCTTGACGACAGTTGTGACCAAGGTTTGCTGCATCCTACGCCTTATCCTTTCCTCATAAAGTCAAACCACCGCACTCCTAAAATTCTCCGCAGACACCCATTCTTAAAGCTCAGTAGACGGCTGCTCTGGGCCCTTGTAAGGTGCCATGTTCCACAGCCATATAAGAGAACAGGAGCAATGTAGGCATTGTATAGGCGGCGTTTGGTCTTCACCGAGTAATTTAACATTTAATGTATTATTAAGTAAAATGTTAAATTACTCGGTGAAGAACACAATAGGCACCTTTATTCCACACAATGTAACATTAAAATATACACCCGTAACAGCTTAAGATATGTTTTTTGGGATAACATTTTTTTAATATAATGGCAGCGCCATCTGTTGAACGCGACAGCAACACACGTTGCGTCTGGTGGAAAGCGAAAGCATTATCGACAGATGCTTTAACTTAGCATTTATATTGTTTCACAAGCACTGTGAAACTAATTATTATTACAAAAGTGTGATTCCTATTTTCTTCCTTTTCCATTTAAGCAGACTGAGCCACAGCAAGTGTGGCCGGGTACAGGTAGTAATTGATAATTTGTAGCGTCAGTTTTTGAAATTGAGTAGAATTTCCAAAATTCTTCTTCCAGCAGTTTGGGTACAGACCTTGGACCAGTCGTAGCTGACTGCGTAGGCGAAGATCTGGCCGTTGCTGTTGAAGGCGCACTTGGTGATGCTCTGGTCCATCTGCTCCGAGGACTTGAGCTTAGTGCGCGCGTCCTTGTCCCAGAAGGAGAACACCCCGTCCGAGCCCACCGTGGCCAGCGTGCCGTGCTCGGGGTGGAACGCTATGTCGTTCACGGAGAAGATGTCCTGCGCACACAAATCCCCATCTTTCTTAAACCATTTCAAAACTTGACCTTGATTTCAAGTATAATTTTATTATTTTGAATTTTACTTATTTATTGTAACTGCAGACAGTTGGTAGAATTCCATATTGAATTGCTGGGTAATATATCCAAAATAAAACAAGCTTTGTTGGATTGAATTGTACATTTATTTATGTATATGTTAATACGTGACGGGACATTATCAAACTCTAAGAAGACGAAACGCGCCACGTATTAACATATACGTAAATAAATGTAGAATTCAATCCAACAAACCTTGTTTTATTTTGGATACATTACCCAACAATGCTTTACTTAGTAAATACCACTATTTCTTAAAATCTACTGTGACACGTGTCTCGATGCATTCTGCATCATTTTCAAATACCGTATGGTGGTATTTACGGTGTTTGAAAATGATGCGGAATGCATCGAAACACGTGTCACAGTAGATTTTAAGAAATAGTGGTATTTACTAAGTAAAACATCAATTAAAAATCAACTACGCCACGGCGCCTGTTTATATTTTATTCATGTATTTGATGACCCAGATGATGCTTTTAATAAAAGCTTTCTCAAACCAACCATAGATGGCTCCCACGAAGTCATACATAAAGTGTCATGAGCTTTATGAGTAGTGTGGTTGTCAATCATGGGTAGAATGGTGAATGTTACACTTGTGTAAAGTGATCATAGCAGGTCATAAGTCCTGTAAATATACAGACTTCCATATTCTTCCTCATCTATTTTGAGATGGCAAAATGAAGAAATACCTGAGCCCCGTTCTGGACACCGTTGGAGCGATGGCATTTGAAGGTGAAGTTGTCCTTAGGATTAGCGGGATTGACGTACTGTATGGCCACTCTCCCCTCGATACTTCCCAGCGCAAAACCTGAAATTGGAAAATATATAAATATTCATCAATCAAAATAAATAACATTTTGAAAGGGAGAAAGAAGACAAATGAATTTTTCTTCTTTCTCCTTGATGGACCGATTAAATTAAGGCAGCAGCAGGCACCTCGGTGGTTGGAGCGCTACGTGCAGCGGAGTCAAGGGATAACTGGAGAAGAGTCATTTCTTTGACAAGGGACACAACCCTCAGTAATGAGGACTAAGACGGAGAAGTTGTAATTTTTTTATATATGCTTTTTGTCCATTTATACTTATATCCTATTCTATACCTGTGGGCTGTTTGGTAGTCTTGTCCTTGAAGATGGCCACAGCTCTGTGCTGGTACTTGAGCGGGGACTCGATCCGCTTGTACTCCTGAGGCTTCCCCTCCAGGGTGTATAGGATCAGCCCTCGGCCAGCCGTGCTCACCACCGCCATGGGATAATCCTGGAATATAAGTGCAATGCATTATAACGCATATATATAGTATATATGTATGTTTTTTTTTTTTAATAAGTTGTACATCGAAATTTAGAATTAAATGATTATTTATATCTAACAATTAGTTGTAATATTACAAAAATACTTGAAGAGAAACAAGAGACACAAAGCACATAAAACAAATTTTTCTTTAGATTAGACTCAATTTGAAAAATTTGGTTTAAAATTGTTAACGAAGGTTTTTTTAAAGTATTTTTAATTAAAGTTTTACTTGGTAAATACCACTATTTCTATAAATCTACTGTGACACGTGTTTCGATGCATTCTTTTTAGTACTTACTAAGTGGGAGTAAGTTAATTGATTTTTTTTTTTAAATTTTTTAAAGAAGAGTTTTTAATAAATATTTAAGTTTTTATTATTTACAAAAATAATTTAATTTCATACTATTTCTGTGAGCCTGAGCAGCTCACTATTAGAAATAGGTTGCAAATTGTGGTAGAGTAGGTTCGAACTGAGAAACTCCGACTCGAGAGTCTGCGACACTAACCACGGCACCACATCCCGACACTTATTTTATGGAAATGAATGAATACTAACCACGTCTGCACTGTAGCACTTTTCCATCAGGTTTATGGTCATCATCGGCTGTGCAGATCTTGTATCCCAAAACTGGAGAGAGAAAAAAAACATTAGCTGCATTTACACAAACACACTTCATCCCATGATTAGGGCAGTCTTCTCTATCCCTAAGGATAAACTAAAAAATCTCAGGTAAGGTTCATGCTAGCTCTACTCAGCCACGTGTTGCTATGGCTCAGTGTGGTAAAATGGATAATAAAGAAAATATAAAGCACAAATTTTTTATAGGTAAGAGGAGATGCATGAAAACGGAAGAGGCGATGATTGTTTGTAAAGACAGACAGAGAAGGATGAAAGTAGACTGAATGCAGTCGAAATGCGTTCTCTCGCATGATTTATGACGTTCTTGAAAGGAGTGAGCGATATCTCTCTTCAAGATTTTATAATTATAAATTAGAGAAGAACGAACCTTTATTGTTTTATCCCAGGAGCCGGTCATTAAACAGGAATAGTTGGAAGCTTTCATCCAATGACAAGTCTTCACAGGAGCGTCGTGTGCAGCAACCTACATAATAAACAGCTTTATAGAATTTTATCACTTGATTTAGCAGACACTTTGTAGTTATTTCAAAACAATTTTAGCATTATTTCATAATACTTGATAAATATCACTATTTTTTACGTGCAGCACAGTCAAGGGATAACTGAAGAAGAGTCATTACTTCTGCAAGGGTCACAACCCTCAGCAATGAGGAATAAGACGGAGAAGATTTTTTTAAAGTGGTACAATTTAAATATAAAAAATAGCTCTATACAGCTGTACACAGTAGCTGAATTATTTTTTATTTGGCATTGACTTTGTTGAATAACACGAAAAATTAAACAGTTTTATAAGACCACTTTAGGGTTTATTAATGCAAACACAAGTACTTTGAGAACTACAGATGTTCTCATCAATGGGTGAAAATATAAATTTTACTTATTGATGAGAACATCTGTAGTTTTCAATATTTACCAATCATGTTTACATGTTCATGAACATTAATAAACTCAAAAGTGGTCTTATATAAGTATTTTTATTTATAAACTTTATAAAATAAAACAACATTGTTTTAACCACTTTTTATTGGTACACTTTATCCAACCGGTTTCGACAAGAGCCTTGTCATCATCAGGGTTTATGTACTAAATTCTAAAACCTTGAAATACTCATAGTTAGGTTATGGTTAGTTAAAAGTATCTGCGAAAAACATTCAAGAAATGTTTTTATTTATATTTAAATCATAATTAACCTCTTTTGCATTCGCAGATTTATGATTTGTGGCATTTTCATTGATAATAAGCATACACGATAAATAAGCCTATATTTAGTAAAGCTATTTATATTCTAATAAGCTTGATAATCTTGCGTTCCATACTTGGAGGACAGGAGACAACTCGTTGTAGTGGGAGCAGTCTCAAAACAACGAGTTATCAATTCTTACTTAACAATAATAATACCACCATAATAATAAGACCAGAGGGATATCCTGATCAAGTGAGGCACGTCTTGTGTGACTGTGTCATCACAAACACTCCCGGCTGCCTCCGTTAATCCAAAACGGCAAAGGTATTGACAAAATGCACCATGCCCTGTTAGTGTTTGAGTGCGTTCGTAATTCGGATGGTATCGTGATTGAAATTTCAAACAATTCCCCATTGAAAAAAAAATTGAAAATTTGCCAAGTTGACAAAAATTCAATGTGCTCACCTGAACTGTTTGATTAGTAGCCAGGTCCCAACATTTCACTTGTTTGTCTCCGGAGGCGACGAAAACTTTAGTTCCATCCTAATTCATTAAAAAAACAAAAGTATTAACAAATATTTTAATATTTAATAATTCCGCGGCTTCATATGTTACCCAATGCTTTTGAAAGAATAGATTTTTTTAATATATTGTTTTCTACATTGAAGTCTGCACTTTTTCAGCATTTCTTCTCCATGTTATAATGGATAAATGTAAACGTTGTGTTTCACTCTCTCTCGCTGCTCGCTGATAGTGTGTGAAGGAGACGTGTAATTACCAGTGTTTACTATTTGTTATTTATTATTATTTTATTTTTAACATTTTTTGTTAAGTTAGCCAAGTTAAAATACATATTTTTTTTTAATAATATAATTTGTATACAAATACAAAACTTTGATAAGTACCTACATAAAAGCAATAAAAAAAACTAGAAAGGATCCATTTTGTTAACCTTTCCAGGAGAACAATAATTGATGTCCGACTTTCTCCGGGGAGTGGGTTTTTATTTTACATTAAATATGTATTTTTTTTTAAATAAAATCTTTGTATTATGAAGATAGAAATTATGTAAAAATAATTTAAATAAAAAATAAAGCTCACCATCTCTAGGTTTTATATTATTTTATTTATGACAAAGTTAAATACAAATATCCACAGATGTCATTACGATACAAGTTACATCATACTAACTGACAGATAGACTTCGACGTTCATTAACGTCCATACTCCTTTGAGAAAAATTCGCACCGACGTTCATTTATGTCCATACTGCCGGAAAGGTTAGTAAAAAGAGATGTCTTACGACTAGTCAAAATGCCATTATTCTTCATAATTTTTAAAAATATATATTAATTTATAAATTAAAAACTTACATCGTGCCAACAAACGTCTAAAACGGGCCCTCCCATGGTTTGCATAGATTTTGGATTTGTTTTTCCCGTCATTTCTACATCCCAACATCGTACCTGCAATAAAATCCCCATAGTTAACAAAAAATACTGTACAAAATACAAACATAATTGAGCTTTTTTATGTATTCATTTTTAAATCAAACGCAGATTTTTTTGAGTCTACTAAGTTGTATTTTATCAACCCTCTCTCTCTGGTCTCAATCCTGCGGATTAGTCTGTAGCAACAGATGGCATCTCTTTCGCCATTCTCGCCTATTTTTGGAAGTCCTCTTCAGCTCCTCATACGTCGAGCAGCCCATGTTTTTGTAAAGTCGCTTAGGTATTGGCGGCGTGGGAGTCCTCTGGCGTTTATTCCCTCTATCGCCCCCTCTTTATTTGGTGCAGGAAACGTCGCAAGAAAACGGTACAAGAAAAATTCGGCGTGTCTTTTGGAGATAGTCGCGAGTAGGTGCTTCCTTTCTTAAGAGAGACAATTATCTCCTCCAATAAAAGCAGGTGCCAATTTACTGGTAAACAAAATTGTATAAAGTATTGTGATTAAAAACAAGCGACCGCTACATCGCAGATTATATGGCCCGCTAAATTTTCCTTTTGTAAAAAATATTGTGCAAAATAAAATAAATATAACATTGTTTTATTATTAAATTATAAATAAAACAGTTTTTTTAGCCACTTGTAATAAAGGGTGATTTTTTAGTAGCTATCGGTTTTTTTATTTTTAAAAACACATAAAATTCAGAAAAATGCATGAAATCTTTATTTGAATCGATAGTACGGTCTATATAATTTAATGTTTGAAGATTATTTCATTCATTAACCTTTTAAACGCGTTAACTTTGTTCCTAAGAGACGCTCGTGCGCGGCTGTATTTCGCCATTTTTTTAAATGATTACTTTTATCATGTATTTAGTTATGAAACGATTTATTTTCCTAAACAAAAACGTTCAATGGGATTCATTGTGCCTTTTTGGTACTCTATAATACACGTGTGTCACATTATTCTTGAAATATATCGTAATATAAACAAATTAGATCGTAACATAAATAAATCAAAGCACGCATCGTGTGTCACTCTTACCCACTGGCGATGCGTAGCGTCGAGAGTGAGACAGATATAGGGCATGATTATGGCGCGGACTAATTACCGACCGCAAGAAAAATCAGGGATCTGTTGTTTTATTTATCCTTGTGATGTTACAAATTATTAGTCAGATATTTCAACAGATGTCATAAGGCCGAGGATTGACGTATTATTTTATCCAAAGTTCCACACCATGAAAAAATTCCTCCAAGTTGAACTGAGGTTCGAAACTTGGAGCAAAGTGAAAACACAAACGCTTATGTCAGCCGCGTATGGGGCATGTCTTGTTAAAACACATACGCTTATGCGAGCCGCGTGGATCCGGTTAAATTCAGCCGCGGTCAACATTTGAATGAAATAATCTTCAAACATTAAATTATATGGACCGTACTATCGATTCAAATAAAGATTTCATGCATTTCTCTGAATTTTATGTGTTTTTTTTTTTTTAAATGAAAGCTACTAAAAAATCACCCTTTATTACTCTGGACTGGTCCTTGAAGCGCAGCGAGTGATCACCTTGCCTTCATGTAAGTAACAATCAAGATAACACTGCATAAATATGATGCAGTGCCCTATGCACCATTGGGTGTGCATAATGGTTATAAGAATAATTATTTTATAATTGATGTTAATTTTTTTCTTATATGAAACGCGAAATGCGTATTTGATGGATATTAGGAATGTGTATTTGATTACGCATTTTTATCCTGATACGATGGATAATCCTGAAATTATCCGGAACATTGGTCTGTATGTTCCCGATAGTTACCTAAGACAGCGTCGGTATAGATTGTTTCACATTCCTATACACAGGACCAACCTGCCGATGGTTATGCCTGTAGGAAGAGCTACCGCTATGTTGCACAATATCTCATTGGATATTGATCTGTTCCATGTGTCTGAAGAAGTTTTACAAAGTGGGATTCTTCTACACCTTTAGCAATAGTATTCTTGCATATTTTCGATTTTAATGTATACGCTTTAAATTTTAAGTTTGTAATGTACAGTGAAACCTCTATCTATCGTTCCTCGAATAATCATGTTCCCGGATGTGTCGTTTATTTCTTCTACCCCGAATTCATTTCATACAAAAATAGATCGCATCGATCGTTTCTATCCAACATTTTACCGCATTCATCGTTTGAATTAGGCTATTATTTTTTGATATCTCATCAAAGATGAAGAAGAATATGGAAGTCTGGGCATTTACGGGGCTTACGACCGTCATAGGCTGATTTAAGTGATCACTTTACACACGTGTAACATTCACCAATTCTACCCATTATTGACAACCACACTACTCAAATTCTTGGAAGTTCTATATATACGAACCAATTTAGAAACCTTGTTCATGAATCACTAGAACTTCACTAGAGACATCTATTGGTGAGATGTAAAGAAGCTTTTTATTAAGCCCCGTAAATGCCCAGACTTCAATATTCTTCTTCATCTTTGATGAAATGTCAAAAAATAATATGAAAATAACTACTATAATTGGAGATAATCCAGATTTTGTGAACAAGTATTTGGACACACTCAAAATGTTGAATTAGGCTACATATTTGATATAATTTGTATGTTGTTTTTTACATTTTCCCAATTTTGTTATATTCGACGACAATATTTCAACGTGTGGGATACGGACTATCGAAAGCTTGTGTGATGGATACAGCAGAAGAGGTCTGAAGATCTTTGGGTTCTGTTCAACTTTGTATTTTTTTTTAATTGACACATTTATTTACATCTAAAACTTGTATTCTTAAAATTTCAACCTACCAATGGTTATGCAATTGGGAGGACGGTATCTTTACTCGATCGTATATCCTGGTGTTTTGACTTCTTTATCCTGCATTCATAGTTTATTTCACTAGGTCCCTTTAAAAACGATAGATAGAGGTTTCACTGTTTACGTTAATTATAAATAAATAAATTGAATTGAATTTTCACCTGATTGTCCCAGCTGCCTGCGATGAGAAAGTTTTGAGCTATACTTGGAGGGGAAAATGCTAATGCTGATATAGAATCTTCCGGCGGCGCAGTCACTTCGAAATCTTTATTCGGGTTCACATTGGGTTTCGCCACAGACGACCCAAAAGAAGTATTGCTCAGGGAATTATTCTGGAACATACTGTCTGCAACAAGCGGAAAAAAAAAACGATAAACATAACCTCTCTTTATTGCGTCGTTTCCAATACTAGGGAATATATAAATATTTAGTCCTATCCACTGACATAAACAAAATGCTAAGGCTGCAATAGAAAAAAATTATGCGCGGCGTTATCCAAGAAAACGTGTTTACATATTTCATTTGACGTTTGACAAATTCGGCGGAGTCGCTTAAAAAACAACATAATGTCAATGGAACAAACTATTTCGAATTAAATGCTCGATACGAATGCTACGAATTGAGATTCAGATTAATAGCAATATCAAAATCTCTAGTAATGTAATTTTTAACTGAATTGTGTACCGATCAATCGTGAATGTCGAGACTTTTAAACGTAGGAAGATATGTTTCTAAAACATATAAATGTTTATACCACTCACTTTCTCTTAATATATCTTAAACACTAGACTATAAGAACCGTTCGGGCCCTTTAATATGTAATTTTACAGAAATAAAATTACGGCGGCAAAGAATTTTCCTCCGGCTACAGAAACAAACTTTTTTTTTCTATTTTGGCAGAAAAGTGTTACCAGTTACCATTAACAATTTTTCATAAAATGTAAATGACGTGCTGGTGGCTGGTACCTACGTTATTCTGCGGCAAGAAGTACCACCTACTTGAGCTCAAGAATGAATAATAAAAAAATAGTAGTATTCATTTGAAATATACCGGTATTTACCAAACAGATTTTAAAAACTGATAAGTGCCGTACTACATAAAACCTATATGAAAAACTCAGACAAACGTTAAAAAATAAACTCAGACTTTGAAAATTGGAGTTTTTCACATGTTGAAAAATAATCATTTCTCATGAGATTGCAAGAATTCCATTGATTGTTATGTCCATCCAATTGCAATAATCATTATTCTTACAAGTTCCTAGCTTTGGATTGTTTTAGACAGAAACGATTTGACTGTATGATGATTTGACAGGAATGATGATGAGATAGAATTGATAACATTTTGTAAACAAATCCATGGCTTTTATTTCATAGTCCCACATTTTTACAATGGTGTTCGATGTAACCCCTGTTTATCGCTTTACGAATAAACAATCGCTAATTTTATAATTTAGGAACTGATACACATTAGCGGTACGAGCCATAAGCCAGTACGAGCAATCTTTAGTGCCCTAGGCATTATTACTATTTTAATATTCCTACCTTTATTTACTGCTTATTTTTCTTTCAAGTATATCATTCATGCTTTTAATCGAAATGCTTTTACTTTCGTTTTCTGTATTTCTTTAAGTTTATTCAATAATCTTGAGCGCAGAACTAATCACCTTTTATAATATAATAAAAGGCCTCCACTAATAAATGATCAAGTCAACACCACGTCGATTTGATACGATCCCCTGTGCACTATGTGGGCGGATAGGGGTTAAATAATAATTTAAAAAGAATAAATGATTAAAAAAGTGTAATAGAAATGAATTTCAATAAATTTCCGACTAAGCCCCGATATTCGTAATTATTTTGATTAAAGCGGTCAAAGAAAACTGTGAATTTAAATATGAAGTTACCCAAATTGATTGTATCGCTTTTATTCCTTTGGAAGGACTGAAAAACTTGGCACGATCAGGTGTGTCAGATACTTGAAA
The DNA here is from genome assembly GCF_059751285.1 of Brachycentrus maculatus. Lineage (NCBI taxonomy): Eukaryota > Metazoa > Arthropoda > Insecta > Trichoptera > Brachycentridae > Brachycentrus > Brachycentrus maculatus. The sequence continues at coordinate 100,082 of NW_028280957.1, read as the reverse complement.
GTGGTCGAAATAATCGGCGGGCATTCTTGAGGAGATGCGTGAAGGTGGAAGGGGCAAATAATGTTTGCAAAGACGGAGTGGCGTGGCGTTCTATTCTCTCTGCCTACCCCTGCGGAAATGCGGCGTGATTAATATTATTGCTTTTATTCATTTGCAGTCTGTAGTAGGTACCTACCTATCCACAAAGATAATAAGCATTTGAAGAATTTTTTTAATTAAAAAAAACCGCTAGATGTCACTGGTCATGATTTTGTAAACGTCATAAAAGTCGAACTGATAAAGATGTAAACAAACTGCAAACTATTGACGTGCATCATTCATACGTGTCCTATCTCGTATTTAAAAATGTTGAAAGCGGTCATATTAATTGGAGGGCCCGAAAAAGGTATGTTGTATCGAGTAAAACTACCTATATATGAATTGATCTCGAGATTGATAATGAAATAATGTCTTTTTAGGGACCCGGTTTAGGCCCTTGTCATTGGACGTCCCCAAACCATTGTTTCCCGTGGCTGGTCTGCCGCTGATTCAGCACCACATAGAGGCCTGTGTGAAATTGGAAAAATGTAAAGAAATTCTGATAATCGGCTCCTACCCGACGGCTTCCATGCAGCAGTTTTTGGCTGATATGCAAAATGAGTATCACACTATTATAAGGTTTGTTCTATTATTCCACATTTTAAATTTATCTAACAATAATATTATAGTGAGGTGTTTTTCACAGAATGTATATCGTGAGTATGCTGGCAAAAAACATTAACCCTAAAATCCCTGTTATTTAAAGCTTTTAGCATAAATAAAATAATAATAATAATAATAAAACCCTTATCCGCACCCAAATGGTGCATAGGGCACTGCGTCATATAACGCAGTGTTATCTTGATCGTTTACACATGAAGGAAAGGTGATCAGCCCTCCGCTTCAGGTAACAGTCCAGGGTGTAATATTCAATAAATATTACAGTGAAAAAATCACTTATATTTATTTGACCCCCCCTGGGAATCGAACCCGGGACCTCCAGAACGGTAGCCAAGCGTGCTGACCATTACACTACGGAGGCAGACAAAATAAATAAAATACCCGCTATTAAACTTAAAGTTGAATTTACTTTTAAAACCACTTTTTTATGAAATTTCAAACTACTTGTATTTTGTCATATTATAGAACGTTGAAAACTTTGTAATTTGCATTATTAAGTCAAAATTGCAAATTTTCGAGTTAGCATTTTTTGCCAGTACACCCACGATACATACACGTGCATTGTGGAGGCGGTGCATTGTGTAATGGTTAGCGTGTTAAGATACCGTGCTGGACGTCCCGGGTTCGATACCCAGAGGGGGGGTGAAAATAAATAATAGTGATTTTACACCATAATATTTATTAAATATTAACTCTGGACTATTTACTATATATCACCTCGCCTTCATGTAAGAAACAATCAAGATAACACTTTGCTAATATTCGATTTCCCGGGTTCGATTCCCAAGGGGGTTAAAATAAATTTAAGTGATTTTTTTCACTGTCATATTTATTCAATATTACCCTGGACTGGTAATATTGAAGCGGAAGGCTGATCACCTTTCCTTCATGTGTAAACGATCAAGATAACACTGCGTTTATATGACGCAGTGTTATCTTGATCGTTTACACATCCCCTCAAACCCTTATTCGCACCCTATGCACCCTTAGGGTGCGGATAAGGGTTTATTATTATTTATTATTAATATGATACAGTGCCCTATGCACCATTGGGTGCGGATAAGGGTTAGAAGAAGAAGACAATGCTAAAATATAAGCAACATATTTTCTTGGATAGTAAAATATTAACACTAGGAAACATATTTTGTACAAAAATTATCAATAAATGTCCATTTTGTTGCAAGAGGACAAAATGGAGCAGAAGATTTAGTATGTTTGATAGATTTTGTTGCTGAAATTGTTTAGTCTATGAAGAAACGTATTCCGATAGCAACTGTTTTTAAAGGAGTTTCTAAAACAATCCAGAATGATAAAATGGTAGATATTTTCTTCCGTAGATATCTCCAGGAATTCACGGCACTCGGTACGGCTGGTGGGATGTACCATTTCCGCGACCAGATCCGCGCCGGCAACCCGGCCGCATTCTTCGTCCTGAATGGTGATGTCTGCGCGGAGTTTCCCCTTCAGGAATTGTACAATTTCCATGTCGAGAGAGGTTCGGATGCCCTGGTAAGTTGGCTTTTCGACTTAGGCGCATTTTATAAGTATTAAAGTGCATAAATCAATAGTTTTTTCATCCCACCAATAGATGTCTCTAGTGAAGTTCTAGTGATTCAAGAATAATGTTTCAAAATTGGTTCATATATAAAGAAATTCCAAGAATTTGAAGAAAGAGTAAATCCACTCACAAGTAGGCATAGGCTATGAAACTTATAAAGTTGAAGCATGAGTAGGGACATGATAAACGGTGTTGCATAAGCCGTAGCTAGATTTCAGAGTCACTTGGACGTTAGGTAATTCAAAAAAAAAAAAATTGAGTAGTGTGGTTGTCAATAATGGGTAGAATTGGTGAATGTTACACGTGTGTAAAGTGATCACTTAAACCAGCCTATGACGGTCGTCAGCCCCGTAAATGCTTAGACTTTCATATTCTTCTTCATCTTTGATGAGATGTCAAAAAATAATATGAAAATAACTCCTGTAATTTGGTGATAATCCAGATTTTGTGGACAAGTATTTGGACGCACTCAAAATGTTGTAGATAGTTTTCTGGTTGATAGCTTGTAGATAAGATTTGTTAATGGATATTTTATTATAGTGTTATCTTTGGTGTCACTATGAAAACAATAATATTTTCAGCGTATTCTAGATGTTTTTAAATGTTTGCTTTTTATAAACTTATTTACCCTTGCCAGTCTAATGTTGAATCTCATTTGACATTAATTTTTTCCTCGTAAGTCCAATGTTGAATATCATTCAACATCTTTTTTATCATTAACCGGTTAACTGCCGGCAGGTACATGTATGGCGGTAGCCAGCACGCCGCGAATTTTACCACAAAAATAAAACCTTCTAAACATATTGTTATTAAAAGTGTGTTAACGTTTATTTATAAAACTTGCCAAATAAATGAAGAGCGCACCAGTTGTTCAGTCATTTATCCATAATCATAAAATTAATTGTTCATGGTGCAGGGTTGTCACAAAATTTGTCATGGAAAATACGAAAACTAAATTATTTGTCAAAAGTAATTGTTTCTGTTAGTTTAATATTTAAAGTATACACACACACACACACACACACACATTGATTTAAAAAAATAAAAAATTGAAAATCATCAGAATCGACACTAAAATCACTGTCATCAGATTCGGCAGTGACGGCAACTCGGGGATTATTGGACAACCCTGAGCGCCATTAGTTGTTCCGATGACAAAGCTCTCTTTAATTTACGTTTAAAGTGGTTAAAACAAATTCTGTTTCAATTCTAAGTATGCAAAGATATTCTCAATAGATGTCACTATGCGTTAAATATATTTGAATATTTTAAATAATTGATTTTCTTTACTAAAAGTCCATTTGAAACGGCGTGTCTTAAGACGCTCTTAGCAGTTAACCGGTTAATATTATTAATTTAAAATGCAAGCTCACATTTTTTCACTCGTATCATTACAACAGCATGATGACAATTGCCCATTGAATGAATTTAGGACATGTAAGATTTAAAACAAAAAATATTTACATTGTTATTTATATACGTACTGTTTATTTTAAGGTGACAATTATGAGCACAGAAGCGACAAAACAGCAGTCTCTCAATTACGGCTGTATGGTGGTCAGCAAGCCAGCGTCCTGTGTGGATCACTACGTTGAGAAACCAAACAGTTACGTGTCAACCATCATCAACTGTGGTATCTACGTCTGTTCCTTAGATGTCTTCCAAACAATGGCCGCCGTTTTCAACAAAAAACAAGACGGATTTTACAAGTAAGTTGTACCAATTTTTTCAAAAAGATTTTTATTTATTTGTTGTAACCACATTGTTGTCAGGCAGTTTTTTCATCGACCCCGACCCTAATTAGTATACTTATCACAAGTAACCACAAACCCAATTCCAATCTATATAATGTTTTTTGGCATCTTGCGCTCTACCAAAAGTAAGCAAATAGAATGCTTACACGCGTCTCTTGCTCTCTACCAATGGTACGTAAAAGTCACTTTTAAACGTTTCCTGCAAAGAATGCGTCAAGTCTTGATCATTTACCCATTCCTTTATTTTGCCTTTGGTCCATATTTCTGTTTGCCGTCTTACCTCCGCCAGCAAAAAATTAAAAATGCTCGGAATTATGTATTAAAGTGTTTACTTCCATGTTTATTGTTCACTCTTGGGACCATCAACCCTTCGCTATGGGTGAAGCAGTATCATAGTTTTTTTTTTATTTTTAAAAAAGAGAAATATTTATAAAAAATCAGCAATATCTGCTAATGCCATCATTATAGCAGAATCCGATGATGACATCCAAAGAATGCTTCTCAAGCTCCACTTGACATCGGAAAAGTTCAACGTGATAATATCCATTGACAAGACTAAAAACATGACCATTCCAAAGAGTCCAGTTAGATGCAAATTAGTCGTTAACAACAGAACCGTTGAACGGGTGATGAAATTCAAATATCTCGGAGTCGACATCAGTAGCTACGGTGACCTATATGGTGATATTCAGAAACAAATAAACAAGGCTGCAGTTGTATCGGGATGCCTCAGAGACTCGGTGTGGAGGAACAAACACATGAGAATAGAAAGTAAAATGAAAATATACAAAACATGTGTTCCACCAATAGCCACTTATGGGATTGAGGCAAGAGCAGATACTTCTAGAACAAAATCTCGACTTCGAACCTCCGAGATGAAGACTCTCCGATCCATAACCGGAAACACATTGCGAGCCCGAGTAAGAAATACCGACATTCGAAACATGTGTAAGACGGAGGATATCGTGAGGTGGGGACGACAACGAAGACGATACTGGAAGGAACTTATAAACAGAATGTCAGAAGACAGACTTCCACGTATCGCCCTCCAAGGCAACCCTGAAGGACGCAGAACCCCAGGCAGACCTCGGAAAAGATGGAAAGACAGTTGGGAGTCGACATCCCAAGAGCGACTGTGGAGGCACAAACAGATCCCTAGGATCTACAAAAAGAAGAAGAAGAAGAAGAAATATTTGCGTTTTTATTGTATACAAAAATACTTCAATTTCATACTATTTCTATGAGCCTAAGGGCTCATTTGTGTATTACATTTTTATGTTTATACATATTACATATTGTGGTCCCTCTTGTGTTTGTGTCATATTTACATATTGGAGAGTCCGGAACTGTATTTCATGAAATGAATATTCCGTTCTAGTGGTTGTAATGGATCAGGCCGAGATGCCGGCTACATAGCTTGGGAGCAGGAAATATTGGCCCCTCTTGCCGGTACCAGCAGACTCTACTCAATGCAGGTTGTTACATTAATCAATAATAATCTGTACTTTGAATATTTCAATCGAACACTAATTTTAGTCTATGAAAATGTTTATTTTATTATAATTTATATTTGAAGCACAAACTTTGTGATTTTCCATTTTATAATTAAAATGTAATTTCTAATTTCTTCTTGAACCGCTTCTTTATCATTAATTTTTTTACTAAAACTAAAAATCTGTGACAATTGTTTCCTCTTGTTAGGGCATTTTCAAACTTAGAAAGTCTCTAGAATTACCTATATATAAAAGCTATTTATAGCTATAAAAAGCTGTATATAGCTATATAAAGACCTTCATTCCATTCGATCTTCACATTAGTTTGACAATGCCCTAACAAGGCGAAACAATTGAAGACTGAATGCAGACAAAATGCTATCTCACTCAGTGCGGCAAAACAACGAATCATGGATGTTCCAATGGTGATATAAAGAAAGGATGCAAGTCTGAGATAAGCATTATCAATCAAATTGATGAGGGTGTATTGAGATTGGTGGAATAAGTAGAAGAAATACGTTAGAGAAGAATGGTAAAATAAATATACGAGGTGAATGTAGTTTGAAATAGGGGGCATAGGAACACCGAGAAAAAATTGCTGTGATCATAAAATGCATGAATGTAGAAGATGCGAAGTCTGTTTGCAAAGACAGAATTGTGTGGCGTTCTATTTCCTCTGTCTACCCCTGCAGAGGGGCGGGATTATGGTTAGTTAGTTATATGTATTTTTCATGGTTTATGTGCTCTTACTAATATGTACAATACTATGAAGTCTGGCAATCTTTTTTCCTTTCTTGAATGTTTTCCGCAGATACTTTGTGGCACATTTTATAAACTTTATAAAATTAATTAACTTTGTTTTCACCACTTTTTTTTATTAATACAATTTAACCTACCGGTTTCCACAAGAACCTTGTCATCATCAGGGTTCATACTGTTTTTGGGTGATTCCATTAGTTGTTATCTGGGGTTGCTATGCAATGAGTAATAAAAATAACATTTAGGATTTTTAACGAGTGTGTGGAAGTTTTTGCTGAGAGTATTTTAATGTTTTTGAATTAAAATAAACCCTGATGATGACAAGGTTCTTGTCGAAACCGGTAGGTTAAATTGTATTAATAAAAAAAGTGGTGAAAACAAGGTTAATTAATTTTATAAAATCTTTTTTCCTTTGCCTTACTCACAAATTCACATTGTCGATCCGTCTTTTCATCTGGAAATCAACACCCATAACATTAAGCTCACAGTAAAAAGTATATGTAGCAAGGCAGCTAATCTCTTCAAATCCCGGAATCATGTCCCGCTTTGTACTTGAGAGATTTGTTATCATCCTCGTAGGTGTCGTGCTGGTGGTCTCAGCTAAAGACTGCGGGGTCTGCTATCTACGCCAACCGCCACTACCTGGAACTCTTCAGACAGAAGACTCCGGAGCGCCTGATGCCTTCAGAAGCGGGAGATTCCAGGTGCACCATTCTCCCGGATGTACTCATACACCCTACGGCCCGAGTTCACCCCACAGCTTTGGTAATTTATTGATAAATAAATATCTTTACAACATTTTACAACATTTTACTAATATAAGAGTTTCTGCTTAATAAAAAGCTTCTTTACATCTCACCAATAGATGTCTCTAGTGAAGTTTTAGTGATTCATGAACAGGGTTTCTAAATTGGTTCATATAAATAGAACTTCCAAGAATTTGAGTAGTGTGGTTGTCAATAATGGGTAGAATTGGTGAATGTTACACGTGTGTAAAGTGATCACTCAAACCAGCCTATGACGGTTGTAAGCCCCGTAAATGCCCAGACTTCCATATTCTTCTTCACCTTTGATGAGATGTCAAAAAATAATAATAAATATCTTTATATATTATTTTGAGAAATAAAAAGACTTTGTGTTTTGATCCACTCACATTTTTATTAACCAACTAGTTTCGGCAACAACCTGTTGCCCTCTTCAAGTTGTTGCCGAAACTAGTTAGTTAGTAAAAATGTGAGTGGATCAAAACACAAAGTCTTTTTATTTCTCAAAATAATATATCTATATGATCCACAAAGTTAATGCTTTCAATATTCAAAACAAAATATCTTTTTTTTTTATGATTTAAAAATAATACTAAGCATATTTTTAAACCCTCATCTGCACCTGATGGTGCATAGGGCACTGCGTCATATAAACTCAGTGTTATCTTGATCGTTTACACATGAAGGAAAGTTGATCAGCCCTCCGCTTGGTACCAGTCCAGGGTAATATTGAATAAATATAAGAGTAAAAAAATAACTTATATTTATTTTAAGCCTCTTAAGAATCGAACCCGGTATCTCCAGTACATTAACCGAGCCTGCTGACCATTATATGAACTACGGAGGCGGAGGCAAAATATATTATGTATTAATTCAGCATTAACTTTGTGGCACGAGATGTTGATAACTTAGTTTTACTATTCACCTGTCGATGAATGCAACTGTAGCTCTCGAAACTAGTCGTGTGATGAAATAATGAAACAAAACTCATATTATTTTTTGACATCTCATCAAAGATGAAGAAGAATATGGAGGTCTGGGCATTTACGGGGCTGACGATTGTCATCAGCTGGTTTAAGTGATCACTTTACACACGTGTAACATTCACCAATTCTACCCATTATTGACAACCACACTACTCAAATTCTTGGAAGTTCTTTATATATGAACCAATTTAGAAACCTTGTTCTTGAATCACTAGAACTTCACTAGAGACATCTATTGGTGAGATGTAAAGAAGCTTTTTATTAAGCAGAAACTCTTATATTAGTATGTGAAATAAAACTCATTAAGTGTTTAATTTTTTTTGAACATGCAAATAATAATAATTTCATTGATTGATTTGGCAGTCACTTTGTGGTATCATCTATTTTATATTTAAATTCTACTCGGTAAATACCACTGTTTCCTAAAATCTATTGTGACACGTGTTTCAATGCATTCCGCATCATTTTCAAACACTGTAAACGTGTCATGATTGATTTTAAGAAACAGTCGTATTAACTGAGTAAAACATAAATTGATAAAAAATAATTATATTTTTAAAATCTTAACACAGATGAAAAGGAAAGGATGTCTGGGCATTTACGGGGCTTACAACCGTCATAGGCTGGTTTAAGTGATTACTTTACACACATCACTCACTTCTTTCAAGAACGTCATAAATAAAAAACACATGATTTATCAGGAGAACGTTTTTAAAGTTTAAAAATATAGTACAATGTATTAAAAATAAATATCAAGTCACTTATTGAACTTTTTACTGTGCAACAGATCTCTTTAGGTAAAACCTGAAGGTTTTTGCTCTATTTTAAAAATATCTAGCATATATAAAAAAATAATTAAACAATACCTTTTCTTCAAAATACAAAAACAGCACTTTCTGCCCTGTAGCGGGTAAATATTAAGTTTAAAATATGGCTCTTTTGCTGGGATATAATACATTTTCTGGGCATACCGAAAACATGTACAACTGAAAATTGTCGATTTTTTATTTATGACGTTCTTGAAAGGAGTGAGCAACATGTAACGTAGTGTTTTTTTTTTAATTACAGATAGGACCGAATGTCTCCATCGGTCCGGACGTGGTGATAGAGGCCGGAGTAAGACTGAAAGAATCCATCATTCTAGCCAACGCGACGATACGTCAGCATGCCCTGGTCATGCATTCCATACGTAACTATAACTTGACCAGTTTATGATAATTTTATAATCATATGTTTAGAAGTGAAGCCTGGAGCTGGGAAAAGAAGGATGAAAGTAGATTGAATGCAGTCGAAATGGGATCTCAAGTTTGGCAAAACGATGTTTGATAGATGTTCAAATGGTGAAATAAGAAACGAATGCAAGGCTGCAATAAGCGTTATTCATGAAATTAAGAATGTTGTGTTGAGTTGGTGTAGATATCGCTCACTCCTTTCAAGAACGTCATAAATCAAAAAAACTTGATTTTTCAGGAAAACGTTTTTGAAGTTTAAAAATATAATACAATGTATTAAAAATAAATATCAAGCCACTTATTGAACTTTTTACTGTGCAACAGATATTTTTAGGTAAAACCTGAAGGTTTTTTCTCCATTTGAAAAAATTTAGTATATTTAAAAAAATAATTAAACAACACCTTTTCTTCAAAATGCAAAAACAACACTTTCTGCCCTGTAGCTGGTAAATATTAAGTTAAAAATATGCCTCTTTTACTGGGATACAGTACATTTTCTGGGCATTCCGAAAACATGCACAACTAAAAATTGACAATTTTTGATTTATGACGTTCTTGAAAGGAGTGAGCGATATGTATAGCCTTGCAAGTGTGCTGAGAGCCGTGTTGTTTCAGTCGGCAGGTATTCCGAGGTTGGAGAGTGGGCGCGAGTGGAAGGAACGCCGACAGATCCTGACCCCAACAAGCCCTTCGCCAAGATGGATAATTTATCCCTTTTTAACTCCAATGGCCGACTGAATCCGTCCATCACTATTTTAGGTATCAAAATTTAAAAAATTAACCTGTAATATTTATAAATTAAGTTATTTTTTTATAATTAAACACTTGTATATCTATTTATTGATTTGGCGTTTAATTTGTAGAACTCCATTTTAATTTATGTATTAATTTTAAATCAAACACAGATTTTTTGAGTCTACTAAGTTGTATTTTATTAACAAAAACACATAGAAAATTATATTGTGACAATTGTTTCACCTTGTTAGGGCATTATCAAACGAAACAATTGTCACAATATAATTTTTTATGTGTTTTTGTTAATAAAATACAACTTAGTAGACTCAAAAAATCTGTGTTTGATTTAAAATTAATACATAAACTTGTATATCTTCTCAACTTCGACTTCGTCCACCTCCGTAGTGTAATGGTCAGCACGCTAAGCTACCATTCTGGAGGTCCCGGGTTCGATTCCCAAGATGGATAAAATAAATATAAGTTATTTACCTGAAGCGGAGGGCTGATCACCTTTCCTTCACGTGTAAACGATCAAGATAATACTGCGTTTATATGATGCAGTGCCCTATGCACCATTGGGGTGCGGATAAGGGTTTTATTATTATTTTATAACCACTTAATGAGTGTTTTATTTCATCACACACGACTTTTCGAAAACTAACAGGTGTTTTCATTTACACGTAAAAAGCAAAATTAAAGGGAAAAAAATTAGTTAGTTTTACTTTTCACCTGTAGATGAATCTGTTAGTTTTTGAAACTAGTCGTGTGTAATGAAATAAAACTCGTGAAGTGGTTATACAAGTGTTTAATTATAAAAATAAATAAAATCAACATCTCATTCCATAAAGTTAATGCTGAATCAATAAATTTTTTTTTTGGGTGTTCGAATTCCTGGATAATTATTATGATTCATCAGAATCAGAAAAATCAAAATAATACTACTTCTTTGCAATTCAGCGCCTTATGCACTGTTGGGTGTGTCTATAAGGATTGTCCGCCTCCGTAGTGTAACGGTCAGCACGCTCAACTATCGTTCTGGAGGTCCCGGGTTCGATTACCAGGGCAGGGGGTTCAAATTTTGTATTGCATTTATTCCTTTTTTCTATAAAATGGATCAATTAAGTCAGCCAAAGATGTAATTTATTAATAATTTTATTTTTATTCCAGGTCGTAGCGTAATAGTTCCTCCTGAAGTAATTGTGCTGAATTCAATAGTTCTGCCGCACAAAATTCTTTCTAGGAGCTTCAAGCACGAAATCATTTTATAGGGACGGCCTCTGTACACAACACCAGACTCCCGATTATCCGAGGCGATGGGAAGAAAAATATCTATTAAAAAAAGAGGATTCCAAGATGCTACACATTTATAACCTTAGTCCTCTAAGCCAGGTTTTCAGGTTCACATAATTTCTGCAAAAAAACTTTGATTATTTTGTTGTATCCCTGTAAATCTGCAACTCGTTCGATGTCGCCAGGATAATTAGAAGTCTACAGGTGGGGACTGACCGGGGTCATTTGGTCGTAACATAACACATTATGATGCAAGCATTCGTGTAGTCAGTAAAGTGTTCCGAGTGCTCCATCCGAAGTCGGATGCTCGAATGTTATGTTACGACAAAATGGTCCGGTCAGTCCCCACCTTACTTTTTTTTTAATATGCATAATATTCATGCATAAACTGAAAATTTACACAGCATTTACGATTCAAATTATTTGAAAAAATTCATGTCTTGGAATTGATTAAAGTTTTTGTATGTAATTGTTCATTTTATGTTATTTTTATTGATTTTTATAGTTTTTACTTCATGTGGAACATACTTTTTTTTAGAAATTTAGGATGCATTTTTTTCAAAACTTAAATTAATTATAATACGAATAAGACAGTCTTCCTTCATGGATTGAAAAATTGCATAATAGTATTAAGGAATTTTTCATTTTAAAATATGTAAAAAAAAGGTTTTATTGTTTTTTTTTTAAATGGTCACAATGATGTCTTAAGGGTTTCTTTTAACATCTACTTTGGCGTTGGAATAATCAGAGATAATAATAAAATTTAATATTATTGTACTAAAAAATAAAATGTTTGGAGCGGGACAGTTAGTGAAGCCATTTACATCTGTACATTGCTAACTTGTGGCTGACTAGGATAATCTTATAAATTGGTAAAGACGGCAATATATTTTAGATTATAAATGTTACAAAGTCACTTTTGCTATCACCTAACCTAACCTAACTTAATGCATAATCACTTTTCCACAGCTGCATAAAATTTCATTTCTAATATTTATCAATACTTTCTGAATTTCGTTTTTCAACCCATCCGCATATCAGTTTTTTTTTTCAAAATATGTATACAAATACACTAATTGAATGTATCCCCGCAAGTAAAAAAGTTGCCCCGCCCAGAGGGAAGGTGATATGGTTTGTCAAACAATGAGGTGCTAATATTTTGCACCTGATAAAACGAGAACAGACATAGAAATAATCTTTATGCAGAAAAAGGTACCACACACTAAACAGATTGATTTTTGTGGTACAAATCATTCCGATTATATTATTATTATATAGGTACCTGTCCGCCTCCGTAGTGTAGTGGTCAGCACGCTCGGCTACCGTTCTGGAGGACCCGGGTTCGATTCCCAGGGGGGGTAAGAATAAATATGAGTGATTTTTTCACTGTAATATTTATTCAATATTACCCTGGACTGGTACTTGAAGCGGAGGGCTGATCACCTTTTCTTAATGTATAAACGATCAAGATAACACTGCGTTTATATGACGCAGTGCCCTATACACCATTGGGGTGCGGATAAGGGTCTTATATTTATTATTATATAATATAAATAAATAAAAAGTTGATAAAAAAACACTATATTCTTCAATACTTTGATAATTTTATTATTTAACCTGAGCTAACCAAACCTAATGCATAATCATGTTTCCACAGTTGCACTAAACTTAATTTCTAATGTTTTTCAATATTTTTTTACTTTTGTTGTTTTGTAAACTCATTTATTATTCAGTGCCGAGAATTATTTATTTATTCTCAATTAAAGCGATGGATAAAATTTCTAACAATAGTAAATTTCCTAATCTGCTATCCTTAGTAAGAAATCAATCTCTAAAGGCACAAGTATTTAATGTTTTATTTTTGAAATATGTATTTTGAAATGTGTATATATGTATTTTTTGAAATGTGTATTTTGAACTATGTATTCATACTTAAATCCCCTGTACATATGACAGCGATTGTCACACGTCTATCGTGCATCTCATGTGAAAAGCTAACGGCAACTCAGTGGATCTAAAGATGCATCTCCATGTGAGAGCTTCTGTGGACGAGCTTAAAAGTTATAAATGCGTGATTATCGCATGACAATCACATGTTATGTATATCATAGTCGTACAGGAGAAAGTGACCAAGTGCATTTTTTATAAAAACTTACTCATTGACTATTTGATATCTTACTAGCTTAATATTGCCCTTAAAAAAATCCAAAGGATTTTAAACATGGAAGTATAATAAATAAACTTGTTAAAAATGACTAACTGCATTGATGTTTATTTTCTTGCCAAGCAAAAGTGACTTAAATGGCCATCCTGAACATTTTACTTTTTGTTAGTTGGTCACTTTCTCTTGTACGACTACGATATGTATGGGATCTAATGAAGCTGCCACATTCCTAATCTTATTTTTTCTCCGTACTAGATTGTTAACCTCTTATTTTTAGTACTTAAGAATGAATATATACCGTTTAATAAAAATATTTTAATGTGTGCGGAATGCACTGGTCTTCCCCAGTGTAGTGAAATGAATGTTACCAATATCTTTTGATATTTTATTTTACATATTGTAACTGCTCTGGGTCAAACTTGTATCTTCAAATGTGAATTTTAGTCATATATCGCTTACTCCTTTCAAGAACGTCATAAATCAAAAAACTAGATTTTTCAGGAGAACGTTTTTAAGGTTCAAAAATATAATACAAAGTATTAAAAATAAATATCAAGCCACTTATAAAACCTTTTTACTGTGCAAAAGATCTTAGGTAAAACCGGAATGTTTTTTCTCCATTTGAAAAATATTTAGTATATTTTTAAAAATAATTAAACAATACCTTTTATTCAAAATGCAAAAACAACACTTTCTGCCCTGTAGCGGGTAAATATTAAATTAAAATTATGCCTCTATGGCTGGGATATAGTACAATTTCTGGGCATTCCGAAAACATGCACATCTGAAAATTGACGATTTTCGATTTATGACGTTCTTGAAAGGAGTGAGCGATATATGAAGATCTTTAACACTTTCTGCTATGGATTTTACTGTAAATATGGTAGTTTTATTTTATTCATTTATTTGTTATTATGTGCATTAATGACGTGTTATAATTTTCATTAAAATGTGAATAGTAGGTCGGTTGTCCAAATTTAAAACACAGTAAGGGACATTTTTTTTGTAGTACTTAGTCCATAAATGCAAAAAAAACGTACTACAAAAAAAATGTCCCTTACTGTGTTTTAAATTTGGACAGCCGAGGTGTGTACATATATGTTGATATCTACACAAATTGTCAACACAGTATATTGCTAATTTGGTGAAACAATGACGTAATTACACTTTTTTTTAAAACAGGTTAAATATGTCAAAATGTGCGGAAAGACGATTTACATTGGGAGAAACATGGACAGAATTGATTTTGTGGTGAAATGCTACGAGATGGCGCAAGCCTCATTGAAGAATCGAGTAAAATGGCGCCATTTTTGTTGCTACAACGTCTGATTGGCATCTTCTGTAATATTTATAAAAGTGTAATTACTCCATTGTTGCACCAAATGATCGATATGTTAATGACTACGATCCAAAGTACATACTTATATTCATCTACATATTTTTCGTAAAAAGATAATAATCAAATTTTTAATGGAAAAATATTATAAAAATTTTAATATTTAAGTAAAATTAACAGTTTTATAGTCTCTTCGAAAAATATGTTTTTTGTTGATACAAGAACAAGTTTTTTTTTTGTCAGAGCGGCAACAATATTTACTTTTATTTATTAAATTTATATACCATAGTATAACAGCATTTCTTAAGTCTTTTTCAGGGGATCATTGGTAGCCTATGTCTAGGTTTTAAGGATTACAATCCTGTTGCATTAGACACCATTTTGAATTTGAATTTTTGACCTAAGGTTGAGAATGGCTAGAAATTTTGAACTTCTATAACTTTAGTTATTATCATTTTCTAACTTGGACCTGAAAAAAGAGAGGCTAAATTTTCTTAAACCCTTACCGCACCCCAATGGTGTATAGGGCACTGCTTCATATAAACGCAGTGTTATCTCGATCGTTTACACATGAAGGAAAGGTGATCAGCCCTCCACTTCAGGTACCAGTCCAGTGTAATATTAAATAAATATTAGAGTGAAAAAATCACTTATATTTATTAAACCCCCCTGGGAATCGAACCCGGGACCTCCAGAACGGTAGCGGAGCATGCTGACCATTACACTACGCGGAAATTTTAATACATATTATGATAATCTAATGTTTTATGTTATAGAGAAATAAATTTCCTAAAGTGTGGCATTATAAGCACTTTTTAATGCCTTGTTAGCACTTTTAGCCTTATGTTAAAACTAAGCCTAATTCAAGATGGCCGTTAATACAACAGGATTGGATTTAAAAAAATACTACAATACAAAATAAATTTTCTCACAATTGCGAAAGAAAAACTGTCATATTTTATTAATGCAATTTCAACTATTTTTACACTGTAGAAACTGGGCAATAATGTATTAACTTATAAATAAGTTTTAAAATATATTTTTGCGTATTAAATGTACCTCAATGATGCACAAAATTATATAAGGTATTTTAAATGGATTATTGTATATAGTATGTAATATTATACTTTACGCAAAAATGTTCATTTATACTTATAATTTTGTGACTTATAATTCCGAAAAATTCTTTATTTTTTAATAAATAAACTGAAAATAAAAACATTGGTTCATTGTTATTATTTCTCCTCTTCGTATTTTGTAGCTGGAATTCTGATTGAGAATAAAACTATTAAACTTATTAAACCATTTAACAAACTTTTAAATATGCTTCTTATGCCTATTTATTATACCTGTTTATTGTATTTATATTTTGCCATGTATTAGTTTTGGTTATTTAAAAAAAAATCTTTTTTGTAACTTTATTATTTGTGTTCCAGTCTTGTTAACCTTGATCCCATGTCCCAAAATGAGAAATAAAAATTACTCATTGGGAATATTATATAAGTATATGACTTGTGTAGGTTATATGTTTTGAAAAATAAATGTTTAATAAGGTCTAAAATTGTGGCTGCATAGGCCTTTAACCACCCTACCTTCGGGTTATTTTCTGAGTTAATTCTGTAGAAAAATTCTCCAGAATTATGAAAATAGTTTTTTTTTTGCCATAATAGGTGCTTTTAGGACAGTACTGATGTACTTTTTCATGTTGAATACAAAATATTGTCATCGAATGTAACAAAATTGAGAAAATTGCAGTGCCCAATGCATCTATGGGTGTGGATAAGGGTCAGGAAAAAAATTTACAACTAGTGAAAAAATCACCTAACTTTTTTTCTTCATATAATTGATTAAAAATAAAATTGAAAAGAAATTAATTACATATTGTGGTTGGTAATAGAAGCAGAAGAAGACAGAAGATAACTTGGTATTTCAAATACTTCAAAGTGGTCAGGTCAGTTGCGCGTATGTGTGGGAAGAGGCATGAATGTGGAAGAGGCGAAGATTGTGTGCAAAGACAGAGTGGTGTGGCGTTCTATTATCTCTGCCTATCCCTGCGGAGAAGCGGCGTGACAGTTTATAAAAACAAATATATTTAATGTTTGAGAATAAAATAATAATTTTGCTACGAAAATATACTTTACTCAAATAGGACATAAGAGCTATTTTTAAATAAAACAAATAATACGTTAAACATGAAAATAATAGAACTGTACTACAAATATGTATATACAAATAAACACAAATTCTTTTACAAAATATTTTTTAGAGGTTAGGTTGGGCCGAGGTTACTTCTTCTTCTTTTTTATGGCTTTTCACCCTTCTTGGGTGTTATAGCCAGTGTCGAGTTATTCTTTATTTACACTTTTTACATTTGACTTATAAGTGTTAGTATTCCTGTTAGTGGGGTTAGTTTTATTAGTAATGTTAGTTTGTTTAGTGAGTTATTTTAGTAAGTTATTGGGCCGAGGTTAAAACGTACGTGCTGGAATAAATATTTTAATTTATTTTTATACAATACACATTGCTTATTTGGTTCTAGTACCTCGTCAGCTGTCACTGTCAATATCACGTGTCACGTCGTTTCAATATCATAGATTGATAATAATAAATTCGTTTGGATAAATTAAACAATAACAATGATAAAAATACACTCGCGTATGTAAGAAGTAATGTCAGTATTCACTGTTCATTACAAATAATCAGTTGGTCTGAATACGTTCATAGACAAGCTTTGAGCTATACGGTAAAAAAACAAACGTTATTATTAATTATATAGTATTATTTATATATATTTTCCTGCCTAAGGATGAATTACTAAAATAAAAGATTCGTTTGTCAAATACTTGAAAGCGGTCAGGTTAGGAGTTCATTTATTTATTGGAAAACCAACAGAATATTTAACAAAAATTACAAATTATAATACAATTAAAAAAATAACATTCCAATTAGAGGTTTTCACTAAAGACTAACTAACTAACTAACCATCACAGGCAGAGAGAATAGAGCGCCACACCACTCTGTCCTTGCAAACATTCTTCGCCTCTTCCACGTTCATGCATCTCCTCATACATACCCGCCGATTGTTACGACTCCTAACCTGACCACTTTCAAGTATTTGGCATACCTGATCGTGCCATGTTTTTCTCGGTCTTCCTCTGCTTCTTTTCCCGCTTACATTCGCCTCATAAATTTGTTTTACCGTTCTTTCCTCACTCATTCGTTCTACATGTCCAAACCATCTCAACACACCTTTCTTAATTTTATCGATAATGCTTATCTCAGCTTAGCTTTTTTCACTTAAGTAATCTAAAAATAAAAATAAACTGTCATGTACATAAAAGTATAACTATATAATAAACTTACAATACATGTTTTTATCAAGTAATAGAAATTTTCTTTATCAACTAGTCAAATAGACATCAACAATATTTCTCTTAAACACATTAAAAGAAACATTATTGACGTTTATTTCATTAACCATTACATTACACATATCGCAGGCTCGATTTAAAAATGAATTTTGTTAGGACTTGGTGTGCATTTTAGTTGAAATAATCGGCGGGTATGTATGAGGAGACGCATGAACGTGGAAGAGGCAAAGAATGTTTGCAAAGACAGATTGGTGTGGCGTTCTATTCTCTCTGCCTACCCCTATGGAGAAGCAGCATGATGGTTAGTTTGTTAGTTAAAGTGATTCAAGAACAAGGTTTATAAATTGGCTCATGTATATAGAACTTCCAAGAATTTGAGTAGTGTGGTTGTCAATAATGGGTTGAATTGGTGAATGTTACACGTGTGTAAAGTGATCACTTAAACCAGCCTATGACGGTCGTCAGCCCCGTAAATGCCCAGACTTCCATATTCTTCTTCATCTTTGATGAGATGTCAAAAAAAAATATATGAAAATAACTCCTGTAATTGGAGATAATCCAGATTTTGTGAACAAGTATTTGGACACACTCAAAATGTTGTACCAATTTATTTGGCTACAATTTTGCTTTTCAAATTATTTTATAAAAAAAATTGTTTTTTACTGCGATATTGAAATTTTCTCTGTGAATGACGAATATGAATTATTGTTTGCAAAATTCAATATAGTAGAGTAGAGCGGTACAGGAGGTACAAGGACCAACTGAATGCCACGTTGAGGTTTGTACGGATTGATGGTGTCTGGGAGTCGCGGGCTAGAGACAGAGGTGGATGGAGAAGCTCCGTGAACGGTGTTCACGAGGTCTCTACCGGCACAACAGAAAAGACGAGGATATGGAGTGCGCAGTGTGTGCTTGAATAGTGTGGTATGTTCAGCCACTTGCGCTGGCTCGTAATCATAGATGAGCCAGGGGTGGGAATCAGCCGGATCGCACAGGTTCGCTAGAACCGGTGCCTAAATTTTTTAGTTATTTTTTTGAGTTCGTCGGTCCTTAACCCTTACTGGTCCAACGTCAAATCTCATTCGACATTGATTTTTTGCTATTAGGTCCCATCGGATGTTATTTGACTTTTTTTCATCATTAGTATTATTTATTTAAATTCCAAGCTTACATTTTTGTCACTCGTATCTATTACAAAAGTATTTTTACGAAAGATTTTTTTCAGTATTATTTATTTAAATTCCAAGCTAACATTTTTGTCACTCGTATCTATTACAACAGTATTTTTACAAAAGATTTTTTTCAGTATTATTTATTTAAATTTCAAGCTTACATTTTTGTCACTCGTATCTATTACAACAGTATTTTTACGAAAGATTATTTCCAATTGGAATGTAACTGTCTACCTAGATTTTTTTTTGGGGAACCGGAAAGAGTTAAACCTTCGTTGTCACACAATATTCCGATATGTCCGAAAAAAATGTTGAATAAAATCCGACATGGGACCCAGGAGTAAATAATCGATGTCGAATGAGATTCGACATGGGGCCAGTAAGGTTAAAGATGAATTTAATTTTAAAACCACATAAATATGATATTTCAAATTACTTTGCCAGTGTATTTTGCCAGTTTATAATAATAATAATAAATAATAAATTTGGATAACTTATAAAGCGCCATTTTTTAGTAAAAAAATACCTCAAGGGCGCTTCACTGTGAATGAATTGGGGAAAATATTAGGGTAGAAATGATTTAGCAAACAAATGTGTTTTTAGTCTTTTTCTAAAGATCATCTCACTCTCACTATTTCTAACCATTGGTGGAAGAGCATTCCACGACGTCGGTCCTGCAACAGCAAAGGCACGCTCGCCAAATTTAGTGCGTTGGTTGCGAGCCAGTAAGATCACTTTGCCCATTGCAGATGTTGTAGCCAATCGAAGCGTGAGACGTCTATCAACCAATTCATCTGGAAAACACAGCTCCTTAAGATACTCTGGAGCCATATTGTGTATTGATTTATACATGAGTAGGCAGAGTTTATACTCAACCCTTTCGGGAAAGCGTAACCAGTGGAGTTTGTGAAGTAGTGGGGTGATGTGACTGAATTTAGAAATTCCAAAAATTAGTCTCGCATAGAACATTGAAAACTTTATAATTTGAATCATTGAGTCAAAATTGCATATTTTCGAGGAAACATTTTTTGCCAGAATATAAAATGATAACAGTAAATATTTAAAATGATATAGCAGGTATGAGGTGCAATCATATCGTAAAACATCTTCAAAGCAAACAAAGATAACATTTTTAAAGAGATAACGATTTAGTAGCTTTTTAGCAGTTTACTTAGTTAGTCAAATTACAGTTACATACTAAAATTTTGTTGTTACTGTATGGTAAATATTCATTTTATTTTATTTATTATTCACACGTTTTGTCCGCCTCCGTAGTGTAATGGTCAGCATGCTCGTCTACCGTTCTGGAGATCCCGGGTTCGATTCCCAGGGGGGTTTAATAAATATAAGTGATTTTTTCACTCTTATTTTTATTCAATATTACACTGGACTGGTACCTGAAGTGGCGGGGCTGATCACCTTTCCTTTATGTGTAATTGATCGAGATAACACTGCGTTTATATGAAGCAGTGCCCAATGCACCATTGGGGTGCGGTAAGGGTTTGATTATTATTATTATTATTGTTTACACACTTTCCTCTTCTTCCTCTTATTAAAGGCCTTGCGGCCTGTTTTGTTTATTCATATTAACACAATGTTGTCATGCGGTTTTATCATCAACCCCGACCCTAATTTTACTCTGGCAGTCTGCCGCCCGACCCTCAGTATACTAATCACAAGTAACCACAAAGCCAATTCTGCGTGCTTTCTTCTCTTTAAAAATTTCTCTCGCGCTCTACTAAAAGTTAGCTAATAGATGTTTATAAGCATCTTCCGTTCTCTACCAACAGCATGAAAATACGCTTTTAAGTATTTCCCGCGAATAATGCGTTAATACTGTCATTAAAATATAAATCAAAAGCCTCCATTAATCTTTACACTGAATTAAATTTTTTCCTCAGTAGATTTCAATTTTCAATTTATTCAACAAAAAAATAATATATACATAACAAACAATATTCAAGGCGTATATATTAAAAGTAAGCAAGAAGACTTAAAGGTGTAGAAGAATCCCGCTTCGGAAAACTCCTTCGGACACATGGAACAGATCAATATCCAATGTGATATTGTTCAACATAGCGGTAGCTCTTCCTACAGGCATAACCATTGGCAGGTTGGACCTGTGTATAGGAATATGAAACAATCTATGTCGTCGCTGTCTTAGGTAACTATCGGGAACATACAGACCAATGTTCCCGATAATTAGAGACCGCTTCCGTAGTGTAATGGTTAGCGTGTTTAGCTACCGTGCTGGAGGTTCCGGGTTCGATTTCCAGGGAGGATGTAAATAAATATTGGTGATACTACACTCTAATATTTATTTAATATTACCCTGGACTGGTCACTGAAGCGCAAGAGTGATCACCTTGCCTTCATCGTTAATGATCAAGATAACACTGCATCAATACGATGCAGTACCCTATGCACCATTGGGTGCGGATAAGGGTTAGAAGAAGATACTTTCTACACATAAATTAAATTTATGAGACAAGTGTAGTTGAAAATAGGAGCAGAGGAAGACCGAGGAAATCTTGGCGTGATCAAGTATCTCCAATACTGTGGTCAGGTCAGGAGTCTTCTGTAATCAGCAGGTACATCAATCTGTCTTTGTAAACATTCTTCGCCTCTTCCACACTCATGCATCTCCTCATACATACCCGCCGATTATTTCGACCCCTGACCTGACCGCTTTCATGTATTTGACAAACCTGATCATGCTAAGA
Source organism: Brachycentrus maculatus (assembly GCF_059751285.1). NCBI lineage: Eukaryota > Metazoa > Arthropoda > Insecta > Trichoptera > Brachycentridae > Brachycentrus > Brachycentrus maculatus. The sequence continues at coordinate 78,046 of NW_028280957.1, read as the reverse complement.
TTTCAAAAATGTTTGTAACTTTAAACATAAAGGGTAAACCTACTCACAAGTAGGAATAAGATAAAAAAAAATAATTCATGTTTTACTTGGTAAATACCACTATTTCTTAAAAATGTATTGTGACCCATGTTTCAACGCATTCCTACCCTCTCTTCAACGTCCCAAGGACACAACTCTAAAATTTATACTAAGCTTTAGGTAAGGTGTTTGAAAATGATATGGATCGTATCGAAACACGTGTCACATTAGATTTTAAGAAAAAGTGGTATTTATCATAAGTATTTAAGTCGGGTTGTGGTCCTGTGGTTAGTGTCGCGAACTCTAAGACAGAGTTTCTCGGTTCGAACCCACTCTACCACAATTTGATACCTATTTCTAAAAATGAGCCGCTTAGGCTCACAGAAATAGTATGAAATTATTTGTGTAAATAATAAAAACACAAATATTTATCTTTTTAAATTAAAAAACTTAATTTAATCAAGTAAAACTTAAATTAAAAATGGATAGATATTTCCACAAAGTGACTGCCGAATCAATTAATGAAAATAGGCCATATCTATAATGTTGGAACCTATATAGAACCATGGTAAGCAGTGTTATATAAGCCTTAGTTAGATTTCAGAGTCACTTGGACGTCAGGTGATTAAAATAAATTGTCAGCTTAGAATTATTATGGCAATTTCTAAATGCTGTTCCTTCTCCGTCTTCCTCATTGCTGAGGGTTGTGACCCTTGCAGAAGCAATGACTCTTCTCCAGTTATCCCTTGACTGCGCTGCACATAGCACTCCAACCACTGAGGTGCCTGCTGCTGCCTTAATTTGATCGGTCCATCATGTGGGGATCTTCCTCTCCCTCTCTTTTCCTCCAGGCTACCGATCACAACTAGTCGTTCTAGGCTATCCTCGTTGCCACGCGCAACGTGTCCAAAGAACTGGAGAATCTGTCGGGTACAGATATTGGCCAGAGTCAAGGCATCCAAGCGTAGTGTCAATGCTGTTTAGCCAGAGTCAATTCATTATCATGATGTTTTATTATAGATGGGAGATTCGGAAAACAATGGCAAGTTTCAGTTTGCGATTGATCGCGGTGGTACCTTCACCGACGTGTTCTGTCGCTGTCCCGATGGTACCGTCAGGACCCTGAAGCTTCTATCTGAAGATCCGAGGAACTATGACGACGCTCCCACCGAGGGTATTCGAAGAATCCTTCAACAGGTATCAATGAGATTTCTGACATCTAAAATATTGGATGTAAACCATCCCAATGGTTTGTGCTTTCTTGTCCGCCTCCGTAGTGTAATAGTCAGCACGCTCGGCTACCGTTCTGGAGGTCCCGGGTTGGATTCCCAAGGGGGGTAAAATAAATATAAGTGATTTTTTCACTGTAATATTTATTCAATATTACCCTGGACTGGTACCTGAAGCGGAGAGCTGATCACCTTTCCTTCATGTGTAAACGATCAAGATAACATTGCGTTTATATGACGCAGTGCCCTATGCACCATGGGGTGCGGATAAAGGTTTTTTTTGGGCATTTATTTCTGTTTATTTTATTTATATATTTAATAAATGAGAAAATAGCACGGACTATAATTATTAAAATTGTTCACCAAAGTTTGACTCAATTATGCAATAGTTGACTATTTTTCTCTCACAGGTGACAGGGAAAGCTATGAACAGATCCGGAAAGGTAGATGAGTCGCTGATTGACTGGATTAGGATGGGGACGACTGTCGCCACCAATGCCCTTCTGGAAAGGAAAGGAGAGAAGATGGCTCTCGTGATAAACAAGGGGTTCAAGGATTTGCTGTTCATTGGGAATCAAGCCCGGCCTAGCATCTTTCAACTGGTAAGGGAAATGATCAATTTTCATTTCTTTTTTTTATTTTATTTGTTCGGGAATTGTACAGCTTTACATATAATAAACATTAACAATAATAAACATTACATTACATTAACAAAAATAGTAACGTTAAAAAAAGCCAATTAAACAATTCCACATTTATGTTATAATAACTTTTAAAAAACATTAAAAAGAGGGTATGGTATGAAAAAATCGATTTTGTAGGAAGGAGAAGAAAGGAGAGGAATTAATGAGAGTGGTTAGAGGATTTTTTTTTCTAGGTTAGAACTTTAAAAATAAGAATATATTTATAAATATACATACAATTCATTTCACAACATTTTCATGATTTTTTAATGTCAAATATATAAGGAGCTAAAAATATGCATAACAGAACGCCACACCAGTCTGTCTTTACAAACAGTCTTCATCTCTTCTACATTCATGCATCTCCTCATACATACCCGTAAATTATTCCAACTCCTGACCTGACTACTTTTAAGTATTTGATTATGCTGAGCTTTTCTCGGTCTTCGTCTGCTTCTATTTCCAACTACTACTACTACTATCATCATGCCATTTCACGGCTTAGGGAACTATGCGAAACTTTAGCTGGAAATGAGAATAAATTAGCATAACAGGACACTGAGGTGAAAAGGGTACTTTAACTAACTAACTTACCATCACACTGCTTCCCCGCAAGGGTAGTCGAGAGGATGGAAAGCCACACTCTTTAGTCCTAACTCCTCGCCTCCTTCACATCCATACATCCAATCATACATGCCCTCTGATTATGCAGACTTTTGACACCATCAGATTTTAGGTTCTGATTGATCTGATCGTGCCAAGTCTTTTTTGGCCGTCCTCGTTCTGTTTTCCTGCTCATATTCGCCACATATTTCCAACTACATTATTTGTATATCTGCTTTAAACATGAATTTTGATGGTAAAGCTGCTATAGAGAACTACCCTTCAGCAAAGCCAATAATAACATGCTGATACTTATGTTGATCATTTTTAACACTGTATTTCAATAATAATGCATTGTTTTTTTCCGTATCATTTATTTAGAATTTTTTAATGATTTACTTTTTTAACATGTTTTCTGCTTTCAATATATTGCAAACAATCACGTGATGCTGACGAAACAGCATTTTTCAAAATGTTAAAACTGTATTCAAAATATGAAATGGTAAAAAAATTATTATATGCCAGTACATGTTGAATTTTTTATGTGTAGCATTCAAGCACGATTCATTTTTTGTTTTTTTTTTTTTTTTTTTCATTTAATATATTTACATTTTTATTTATAACATAATAACATTTGAATCATTTATACATATGGAGAACTTTTATATTTCGATTTGCTGTGCCTCTCCATAAAAGAGTCTGTGCTCTTGTGCTTGGAAAGGGACTTACACTCGTGATTTAATGTTATATAGTAAAAGATATAATAGTTTTTTTTTTTTTTTTTTTTTAAGATTTAAATGTATAGAGCTTTAATTTTTTTCTTAAGGATTTTTATATCATCTTTTTTTAAATTTCTTTAGGGAGTTTATTGAAATGTTTGATTGCCAAATATTTGAAGTTTTGCTGAAATTGCTTGGTGTTGCATTTTGGAGTAGACAAATCGTTTGAGAATCTCGATGATAAATTTTTTGTTAGATTTAAATAGTTGTCACCCTTTAATATTTGAAAAACTGCAGTTTTTTTTATAAATGGATTCTATATTTGGGACTTGAAATTTTTTGAATAATAATTTTGTTGGAAATATGTTTTTTTTTTCAAGATGACTTTAATTATGGTTTTCTGTACTATTTTCACTGAGTTCAGTATGTTGTTGTATGAGCCTCCCCATGCAATAATGCCATACTGTAGTAGTGAGTGTACGATAGCATAGTAAACTCTTTTTAGGTTGTCGATGGTTAGTATGTTTCGGATTCTAATGAATATATATATGCATTTTCTTATTTGTTTTACTAGTTCATTAATGTGACTATGGTATTTCAAATGTTGATCTATTATTACACCTAGATATTTTATTTATTTTTTTGGACATAAAACAGAATTTTCATGATTATATTCGCTTTGAGGCAAGTCAGTAAAAACATGAGTCGTTCAGGAAACTAAAGCTGAATTTACACCCTCAAATTATACATTCATACATGAAATTTAAAATATTGTGTCAAGACTGTAAGGGTATACTTTCAATTGCGCAATAATACCTATAAGCCATTTTCAGCCCCACACAACGTTTTAAAGAACAGAATGGAGTTGTTTACCTTTGGGAACTATGTTTCAATTCAATTCAATTAAATCTATGTTTTAAAGAATGAAATGGAGTTGTTTTCTTTTGGGAACTATGTTTCAATTCAATTCAATTCAATCTATGTTCGAACTATGTTTAGGCTATACAAAAACCCGAGGTCCTGTATTCAGAAGTTTTGGAGGTGGACTGCCGCGTAGTTCCTGCCTTGAAGGACAAGTGTATGCTGGATGGGAGTAAACCACTGTCTGAAGGTGGCAAAGGCTGGAAGACAGTCACCGGTAAGTGTTATACTGTATCTATTTTTATTTTAAATTTAAAAAGATAAATATTTGTGTTTTTATTATTTACAAAAATACTTGAATTTCATAGAATAAAATAACAACTATGTATTTTTTTCCTTACTTACTTATAACCTTATCCGCACCCAATGGTGCATAGGGCACTGCATCGAGTTGATGCAGTGTAATCTTGAACATTACTTACTTGAAGGCGAGGCGATCATTCTTGCGCTTCAGGAACCAGACCAGGGTAGTATTAAATAAATATTACAGTGTAAAATCACTAATATTTATTTTCATCCCTCCTGGGAATCGAACCCGGGACCACCAGCACGGTAGCTAAACACTCTGACCATTACACCATGGAGGCGGACTTTTTTCCACTTGAATTTTATTTGACCAGCAACCGGGTTTCGTTGTAGCCGACATTATCAGACTGGTCTTAGACCCAGTCTTATGATGGTGGTTATCAATAAAAAAAATTATACCAATTTATATGCTTCAAATTCGAGACGGGAGATCAATTCCAGTGCTTGAACATAATAAAATAGTATGTTTAAAAAAAAAAAACTCTCTTCAAAACATTTTTTCAATTTGTTCAGGTACTACAGGAGAGGAACTATTTGTGGTGCAAGAGCTGGATAAAGAAGCTGTAAGAAGAGATTTGGCAGAGTTGAAGAAGAGGACAGGAATCAATAGTATTGCTGTGCTCCTCGCTCATAGCTATACTTACAGAGAACATGAACTTCAGATTGGAGAAATCGCTAAAGAGCTAGGTAATAAATACCTTATCTATATTTTCAAACCTAGTATATATATATATATATATATATATATATATATATATATATATATATATATATATATATATATATATATATATATAAATTAAAAATAATAACTTTTTGTATGAGATAGAGTGAGACACACAATCAAATTTTCTAAGTAATGGATCTTTGTCAGACGGGAGGAATATCTAATTTAATATACTCAACTTATAAAGGATTGTATTAAACTCGTTTTGTGTTTATGACAGCCGATATATTGAATATTTTCATTCATCATTTTCTTTTCGAAAATTCGCCTTCGAAAAAACCTTATTTTCGTAAGTTGGCAATGAATGACGGCACAGAAACGATAGATTATTTTAATATTGGTAACACTGCTAGACTATTGGCCGCTCTATTTGCAGATATCTTAGATTTTATATCAATCCAGATTCGTCACAAAGTTAATTTATTTGTCTTATTCAGCTTGTCACATTTTCAAAATAAGACACATCTAAATCTGATAGATCTTTATGCCCTACTTCCTCACAATTTATTGTAATTTTTTTAAGAAGGATACTAATAAAGGGGAAAATAAACATCGCTCACTCCTTTCAACAGCGTCATATATCAAAAATCGTCAATTTTCAGTCGTGCATGTTTTCGGAATGTTCAGAAAATGCACTATATCCCAGCAAAAGCGTCATATTTTTAACTTAATATTTACCCGCTATAGGGCAGAAAGTGTTGTTTTTGCATTTTGAAGAAAAGGTATTGTTTAATTATTTTTTAAAATATGCTAAATATTTTTCAAATGGAGAAAAAACATTCAGGTTTTACCTAAAAAGATCTGTTACACAGTAAAAAGTTCAAAAAGTGGCTTGATATGTACATATTTTTAATACATTTTATTATATTTTTAAACTTTAAAAACAATCTCCAGAAAAATCAAGTTTTTTGATATCACATTTCAATTTATTTATTTTAATTTTATTTATAGTTAATATACACATTACAAACTTAAATTTAAATCATATACATTAACAAAAATAGAAAATAAGCAAGAATACTATTGCTAAAGGTGTAAAACAATCCCGCTTTGGAAAACTCCTTCAGACACATGGAACAGATCAATATCCAATGAGATATTGTTCATAGCGGTAGCTCTTCCTACAGGCATAACCATCGGCAGGTTGGTCCTGTGTATAGGAATGTGAAACAATCTATGTCGAAACTGTCTTAGGTAACTATCGGGAACATACAGACCAATGCTCTGGATAATTTCAGGATTATCGATCATACCGCGCAACAATCGATAAAAATGCGTAATCAAATACGCATTCCTTCTAGTCTCTAAACTATTGTAGCCAAGCATACCCTGGAGAAACTGGGTCGGGTAGAGCCAAGGATAATAGCCGTACTCTCTCATGTAGAGATACCTCAAAAACTTCTTTTGGACTTTCTCTACCATAAGAGAGTACTTAAGCTCGTGTGGCCCCCAGATCATCGAGCCACTCTCGAGTCTACTTCGCACCAAGGAGTTATAAAGAGTTCTCAGCACGCGGGTATTTTCGAAAACCCTGGCAGTAACGCATATTATACAGTACATACCTGCCTTTCAGATTTTAATTAATAAAAATAGTGTATATTGTCTTGTGATAGTTTATATTAAATGCACTTATGTCCCATCTCCAGATGGATCAATGACTTGTGTGTTTTTGTGACCAGAGTTTGGGCAAGTGTCCCTCTCGCACGAAGTGATGGCGATGGTGCGTGCCGTGGCGCGCGGATTCACGGCGTGCGTGGACGCCTACCTCACTCCGCACATCCGGCGCTACCTGTCCAGCTTCTCCAGAGGCTTCTCCAACGGCCTGAAGAGCACCAATGTCCTGTTCATGCAGTCTGACGGGGGACTCACGCCTATGGATACGTAAGGATTTGTAACTGTTGTGGGTTCAGGTTGCGGAAGATGAAAACTAAAAGATTGGTAGTCATTTGACTTTGGTTTTACAAACATTACTCATTACTCACAAATTAAATATATCGTAGTCGTACAGGAGAAAGTGACCAACGAACACAACGTAAAATGTTCAGGAGGGCCATTTAAGTCACTTTTGCTAGGCAAGAAAATAAACATCAACGCAGTACGCCATTTTTATCAAGTCAATATATTATACTTCCAAGTTTAAAATCCTTTAGGAATATTTTTTTGGGCAATATATATTAACTGCCCAGGCCATGGAAACCCCTCCAACGCCCACGGGGTCCATATGGGCCCAAATGTAATGTATTATATTGTTGATTATTGCTTGACTACCATCTATTGTTTTTGGGCTGGCACCACTTATTTTGTAACATTAACAATACTGCTTCATACCAGTTTACATTTATTCCGTTATTTATAATTTCCAATATTTTTTTTCGTTAACGAAAAAAATTATTAACGTAAATTAGAAAAAAAAATCCTGGGGAGTTAAGCAGTTAAAAATTTCTGGCCCATATGGACGCTAGGTGAAGTCGTGGGATAAGCTAGTAAGATATCAAATAGTCAATGATCACGTTTTTGTAAAAAATGCACTTGGTCACTTTCTCCTGTATGACTACGATATACTAAACATTTCTCATAATTTAGGTAGAATAAAATTTCAGTGAGTGGTTATGTACTAACATTACTAGCATTTTTGTAGAAAAAAGTAAAAAAGTAATATATTGTATGTCTTTATTTCATAAGATTCAACGGATCTCGTGCCATCCTGTCCGGGCCAGCAGGAGGCGTTGTGGGCTATGCTCTGACCACTTACCAAAGAGAGACTACCCTTCCAGTTATAGGTAACGCTTTATAGTTTAGGATAATATCGAATTACTATTACCAGCTAAAGGGTGTGTGTTACATATCATTATTTTTCAGGAGATGCATTTTTTATTTATTTACTTTTTTATTATTGGAAAACCAACAGAATATTTCACAAAAATAACGTAATATGATGAAATACAAAAAAAATAACTATTCCAATTATTGGTTTCCACCTAAGTTGTAATCTAAAAATAAAAAAATAAAAATAAACGGTCATAAAAGTATATAGAAAATTTCTTTATCAACTGGTCAAATAGACATCAACAATATTTCTTTTAAACATATTAAAAGAAATTTTATTAATCGTTTCGGCATTAACTTTGTGGTAAGACATGTTACAATGATTAAAGAAAACACTTGTTTTTTTACGTCTTGAGTTTTATTAAAGACTGCTAGTTTCAAAAGCTAAACTTCCATCATTCAGGTCTAAATAATAACTCTTAGTTATTATTCAGACCTGAATGATGGAAGTTTAGCTTCTGAAACTAGTAGTCTTTAATAAAACTCAAGTGGTAAAAAAAACAAATGTTTTCTTTAATCATTGTATAAAAAGAAACATTATTGATGTCTATTTCATTAAGCATTTCATTGCACATACCGCAGGCTCGATTTAAAAATGAATTTTGGTAGGACTTGGTGTGCATTTTTCAAACACTATAACTTTGTTACATATGACAGTTGTGTTGTCAAACTATTTTATTATTAGACGCAATGAAGTCTTTACAAATTATTTTTTGACATCTCATCAAAAATGAAGAAGAATATGGAAGTCTGGGCATATACGGGGCTGACGACCGTCATAGGCTGGTTTAAGTGATCACTTTACACACGTGTAACATTCACCAATTCTACCCATTATTGACCCAATAGATGTCTCTAGTGAAGTTCTAGTGATTCAAGAACAAGGTTTTTAAATTGGTTTATATATATAGAACTTCCAAGAATTTGAGTAGTGTGGTTGTCAATAATGGGTAGAATTGGTGAATGTTGCACGTGTGTAAAGTGATCACTTAAACCAGCCTATGACGGTCGTCAGCCCCGTAAATGCCCAGACTTCCATGTTCTTCTTCATCTTTGATGAGATGTCAAAAAATAATATGAATATAACTCCTGTAATTGGAGATAATCCAGATTTTGTGAACAAGTATTTGGACACACTCAAAATGTTGTAAAGTCTTTACAACATGTAAATATATATGACTCGTACTAAATGATTTTGGATTTTTGGCACTTTTGGATTATACAATATAATATATACATATATTGTATATGTTGTGGCAACCCACACATCTACTATGGCAACTCAAATCGAGTGAAATAACGAACACACCACGGAGCCCGCAACGAGCGGAAACTAGCTCGTCACACTTCGCCGCCGCCCGTCCTCAGATCGACACGTAGTTCAACTGTTCTCATATTAGAATCACGCGATTATTCTTAAGTATTTTCTTGATTGTAATTTTATAGAACTGAATAAATTTGTGTTAAAAGTAATCCGCTTTCATCTTGCTTCCCTTCTGATAAATTAAAGTGGTATTCAACTAGAAACCATAATGTATATTTATATCGGTGATTTATTTATTTATAGATTTCCTAATTTAGCTCGGTATGAGAGGTTCCACTGTACCTGTATTAAATCGCACATCCACATTTAATTTATTCCATTGATTTTCGAAACTTCTATATAATCCATTTGGATAAAAACATTTCAAATATAAATTCCCCTAATAAAGTCTGTAGGATATAAAAGATGATTATGAAAAAAAGCAGTTTTTGTAGAGAATGTTTTGTATGTTTTTATAAATATGATTTTTTTAGGTTTTGATATGGGTGGAACATCGACAGATGTGTCTCGTTACGCCGGATCGTTGGAGCATGTTCACGAAGCCACCACGGCAGGAGTTACAATTCAGGCCCCTCAGCTTGGTAATACTTTTTTTAATAACATTGTTTATGAGTTAAAAAAAAAAATTGTTTCTCCAATGGTTCGTGTAGTATTTTGAAGGAGATCACTCTAAAGTGTTTTGATTGCACTCGCAGTTTAAATGTGAGCACTTGAGGAATACTTTAAAATTTAGAAAAGTACTTGAGGAAATGCTGACAATTCATCGGTAGTTCTCGTCAGAACTTCGGGACGCGGATCTGACTTGGGAGGATGCAAGGGAGCTGGCAGCCGACAGAAAAGCCTGGAGACAGTTTGTGGACTCCAAATGCTCCACCTAGGGAGCGGATATGGTTTAATTACTTGAGGAAATGACGTCCCCACTTACAGTTAAAATGTGACTACTTGTGAGTAAAAAATGAGGTGCTCACTCGCTGCTTAAATAAGAAAATAATGTGCACACTTGCAGTTTAAATATGAGTACTGGAGAAAATAATGTGCGCACTTGCAGTTTAAATCTGAGTACTTGAGAAAATAATGTGCGCACTTGCAGTTTAAGTCTGAGTACGCTTGTAGTTTAAATGTCAGTACTAAAGAATTACTGGTAAAAAAGGAACAACTATTAGCTAATTATTATATAGACTATATTTAGTCTTTGGGACACCCCTGACTTACTTCTTACCATAGACACTTTGCCGCCCATTGATCACTGCAGAAAGAAACTCACAAGTAACATTTTTCAGATATAAACACCGTGGCTGCGGGCGGTGGCTCCGTTCTGTCATTCCGTTCCGGCCTCTTCCGCGTGGGTCCCAATTCCGCGGGGGCCCGCCCGGGGCCGGCCTGCTACGGGTCCGCGGGGCCCGCCGCCATCACCGACGCCAACCTGCTCCTCGGCAGGCTGCTGCCCGAGTACTTCCCCAGGATATTCGGGCCCAAGGAGGACCAGCCGCTGGACAGAAAGGAATCAGCGGCCGTCATGGCCGCGATAAGGAAGAGCGTCAACAAGTTCATGCGGAAAACAGGGAGGGATGAGGTAATTTGATAAAACTATTTAAAATATCTTTTCACATCTTCTTCTGCTTGGTGTAGATCTTGTGGTCTGTTTTTAAGAGGGATTTGCCTCCTGCGATGTTGATTCCCAGCTGTCGATCCCCATCTCTTTGGTGGTCTGCCTGGGAGTCGTCTACCTTGGGGTTGGCCCACGCCGCTTTGATGGTTACATCACGCCGCTTCTCTGCAGGCGAAGGCAGAGATAATAGAATGCCACACCACTCTGTCTTTGCAAACAATCTTCGCCTCTCCCACATTTATGCATGTCTTTATACGTTCTTCTTCTAACCCTTATCCGCACCCAATGGTGCATAGGGCACTGCATCGCATTGAAAAAGTGTTATTTTGATTGTTACTCACAAGAAGGCAAGGTGATCACTTCTGCGCTTCAGGGACCAGTCCAGGGTAATATTAAATAAACATTCGAGTGTAAAATCACTAATATCACTTCGTTCTTCCCAAGAAAGAACAATTTACCATTCCTCGCCATAACACATCATTCTTCAGTGATTCCTTCTCTGTCCAAGCGGCCAGACTATGAAATGAATCATTTCTTTTTGTAAAAAATGCACCTTCTCTAATAACTTTTAAGAATCATCTGTGACATTACTTTTTATCATTAGTCGGGTTGTGGTTCCGTGGTTAGTGTCGCGGACTCTTAATTCAGAGTTTCTCAGTTCGAACCCACTCTACCACAATTTGATATGTACCTATTTCTTATAATGAGCCGCTTAGGCTTACAGAAATAGTATGAAATTGAAATATTTGTGTAAGTTATAAAAACAGTATTTCTCTTTTTAAAAAAAAGAATCCTTACTGTCCATCAATCCTCCTCCCTTAGTTTTTCCGTCTACCTCCTGCCCTAAACTCCATTTTTCTTTTGCTTTCCTTATTATCGTCAATTTGTAATTTATGTTTTTTAAATGTTCAAGTACTATCTATCCTCTGATTGCAAACAGCTATATATGGGATCAAACGTTTTGATCAATGTCACTAGTCTGTTTTTGGTTGGTTAGGTTAGGTTAGGTTAGGTTAGGTACTTGTTTCTTTTCGGTACTTATTTCTTATAGGTTGGTTAGGTTAATGTACTTATTTCTTTTCTGTACATAAGTTTAAATAAATAAATATTTATTTTCCCGCTCCCCAGAGAATCGAACCGCCGTTTGTTCCGACTTTGACCTGACCACTTTCAAGTAATTCAAATACTTGAAAAATTCAAAATGATTGCTCTACCTATTTAATTTTATTTAAAAAATATATTAATGACAAATTTTTCCAGATGTCCCTGGAAGATGTTGCGATGGGTTTCATCGAAGTCGCAAATGAAGCAATGTGTCGGCCAATAAGGTAAAAGAGAATCCACAATATTTTGGCGTGTCCAAATCTAGCTCTTCTTAAGATAAAAAAATTCTTCTTCCTCTATGTTGATGATATATCAACATGAAGATTAACCCTTCCTTTCCGGTGTTGTGTACCTAGTACACATTGCTTCTAATAACCATAATATCTCTATAAATATACTAAATACAAGGCAAGATTTTAGGTATTCCTCCATAACATATTTAATAATAATAATAAAACCCTTATCCGCACCCCAATGGTGCATAGGGCACTGTGTCATATAAACGCAGTGTTATCTTGATCGTTGAAACATGAAGGAAAGGTGATCAGCCCTCCGCTTCAGGTACCAGTCCATGGTAATTTTGAATAAATATTACAGTGAAAAAATCACTTATATTTATTTTACCCCCCTTGGGAATCGAACCCGGGACCTCCAGAACGGTAGCCGAGCGTGCTGACCATTACACTACAGAGGCGGACATATTTAGGCATTGATTTAAGCATTTATAACATATTTAGGCATTGATTTAAAAAATAATATTAATAATAATCAGATTTTATGGGGTTTTTCGGAGGTATTTTGTGAATATCGGAAACAAATTCGTGTTTAAACAGCGTGTGAAGAGTGTGCGGGAACCGCGACACTATATTCGCATCTCACTCTTGCATACTTACACTGTGCAAGCGTGAGGAGCTCAGAGCTCAATGTTCTCTGGATAGCTAGCGAGCTAGCGGCAGTAGCTCTTGAGCTTTCGACAAGAGTGGACCTATGCTTGTTCTGTGAGCGTTGCCAGATTGTTTTTTAATGTTTTCAGCGAATAAATCTACATAAATTAATATAATTTTCTACTTCATTTATAGTTGTCCGCCTCCGTAGTGTAATGGTCAGCACGTTTGGCTACCGTTCTGGAGGTCCCGGGTTCGATTCTCAGGGTGGGTAAAATAAATATAAGTGATTTTTTCACTCTAATATTTATTCAATATTACCCTGGACTGGTACCTGAAGCGGAGGGCTGGTCACCTTTCCTTCATGTGTAAACAATCAAGATAACACTGCGTTTATATGACGCAGTGCCCTATGCCCCATTGGGGTGCGGATAAGGGTTTTATTATTATTTTATTACTTCATTTATAATTAATTAAGGGGATTAGCTATGAATGTCCGTATTTTTCCGATTTAAAATCGCTAATTTTCTTTTGTGGTCACTAGACTACCCAACACCGGGATGCGCATTTTATTTTAGCACCAAAAAGGAAAGGTAAAAAAATATTGATTTAAATAACTCTTAAGTGGAGCTGAACCCAGAATTTATTAGTAAATATTTGGACACACTCAAAATATGAGAGTAAAATAAATGGTCAAAATATTAATAAATAATAAATAATAAAACCCTTATCCGCACCCCAATGGTGCATAGGGCACTGTGTCTTATAAACGCAGTGTTATCATGATCGTTTACACATGAAGGAAAGGTGATCAGCCCTCCGCTTCAGGTACCAGTCCATGGTAATATTGAATAAATATTACAGTGAAAAAATCACTTATATTTATTTTTACCCCCCTTGGGAATCGAACCCGGGACCTCCAGAACGGTAGCCGAGCGTGCTGACCATTACACTACGGAGGCGGTCAAAATATTAGTTACAAAAAAAAGAAAACGATATTTTCAGACATCTCCCAGTATGTAAAATAATGCTGGAAGAATCTTACAAACATTTTATAATGGTGATAATAATAATTATAAAAATTGACGGAAGTCAATTTGGTCTGTCCGCCTCCGTAGTTTTATGGTCAGCACGCTTGACTACCGTTCTGGAGGTCCCGGGTTCGATTCCCAGGGGGGGGTCCAAAAAAATATAAGTGATTTCTTCCAAATTCATGCATCTCCTCATACATATCCGCCGATTGTTACGACTCCTAACCTGATCACTTTTAAGTATTTGGCATACCTGATCGTGCCATGTTTTTCTCGGTCTTCCTCTGCTTCTTAAAAACATAAATTTGTTTTACCGAACGTGGAAGAGGCGAAGAATGTTTGCAAGGACAGAGTGGTGTGGCGCTCTATTCTCTCTGCCTACCCCTGCGGAGAAGCGGCGTGATGGTTAGTTAGTTAGTTAGTTTTTGATTTCTTCACTCTAATATTTATTCAATATTACCCTGGACAGGTACCTGAAGCGGAGGGCTGATCGCCTTTTCTACATGTGATAACGATAACTCTAAGAAGGAGAAGAATACAGGTCTTATAGATGATCTCTCACATTTCAGGGCTCTCACAACTGCCCGAGGCTACGACACATCCCACCATGCCTTGGCTTGCTTCGGTGGTGCTGGGGGACAGCACGCTTGCTCCATAGCGCGCTCCCTCGCCATCAGCACTGTATTTGTGCATAAATACGCAGGTGCATTATGTTTCACTAACTAACTAACTAACTAACCATCACGCCGCTTCCCCGCAGGGGTAGGCAGAGAAAATCGAACGCCACACCACTCTGTCCTTGCAAACATTCTTTGCCTCTTCTAAATTCATGCATCTCCTCATACATACCCGACGATTATTACGACTCCTGACCCGACCGCTTTCAAGTATTTGACATACCTGATTGTGCCAAGTTTTCCTCGGTCGTCCTCTGCTTCTTTTTCCAACTACATTCGCCTCATAAATTTGTTTAACCGTTCTTTCTTCACTCATACGCTCCACATGTCCAAACCATCTCAACACACATTTTGAGGTTTTACAAATCTTGGTCTACAAATTCTGGGTCTAACTCCACTTGGGAGTTATTTGTATCAAGATTTTTTATTATTGTTATCTCACATCGCTCACTCCTTTCAAGAACGTCATAAATCAAAAATTGTCAATTTTCAGTTGTGCATGTTTTCGAAATGTCCAGAAAATGTACTATATCCCAGCAAAAGAGGCATATTTTTAACTTAATATTTACCCGCTACAGAGCAGAAAGTGTTGTTTTCGCATTTTGAAGAAAAGGTATTGTTTAATTATTTTTTTAATAATACTAAATATTTTTCAAATGGAGAAAAAAACCTTCAGGTTTTACCTAAAAAGATCTGTTGCACAGTAAAAAGTTCAATAAGTGGCTTGATATTTATTTTTAATACATTGTATTATATTTTTAAACTTTAAAAACTTTCTCTTGAAAAATCAAGTTTTTTGATTTATGACGTTCTTGAAAGGAGTGAGCGACATGTATAAAGTGATCACTTAAGCCAGCCTAATGTTTAACCGTATACCCTGGGATTCTCAGACTTCTATCTTCTTTCGTATGAAAATGATAGATCTTTATCTCAAGCCGAGACACATATTATTTGTTTTAATGTAAAAGAGAAATATTTGTGTTTTTATTATTTACATTAAATAACAAGTTTATATATAATAGAGCTTTTTATAACTATATAATGGAGGTGGGTCGATTTGAAAATGATTGTAGAAATCAGCCATCTCATAGATTATTATTATTATTATTATTTTTTCAAAGATAAATTTATGTTTTTATTATTTATAATAATACTTCAATTTCATACTATTTCTGTGAGCCTAAGCGGCTAATTAGATATAGGTATCGAATTGTGGGAGAGTGGGTTCGAACCGAGAAACTCTGACTTAAGAGTCTGCGACACTAACCACGGGACCACAGCCCGACACTATTAATATATCATCCGTAGGGTGAATAATCCAGTGTCTGATTAAAAAATAATTTTCATTGTTGTTGATAATCAACTGGTCAAATAAGAGTTTCTAAAAAAAGAATGTTTTTCAGGCTCTCTCTCCTAAAAATATATACATGAACTATGGTAATTTGGAATATATCTCAACTTTGTTCGATTGGACTGGGTTAAATATACTTTTTATCCGCCTCCAAAAGTGTAATAATGGTCAGCACGCTTGGCTACCGCACTGAGTGTCCCGGGTTTGATTCCCAGGCAGAGGGTTAAAAAAAAAAATTTGATTTTTCATTCTTAT
Organism: Brachycentrus maculatus; assembly: GCF_059751285.1. Lineage (NCBI taxonomy): Eukaryota > Metazoa > Arthropoda > Insecta > Trichoptera > Brachycentridae > Brachycentrus > Brachycentrus maculatus. Next base: position 61,779 of record NW_028280957.1, on the reverse strand, counting down.
ATTTATTACTCTGGACCGTACCTGAAGCGCAGGGCTGATCACCTTTCCTTCATGCGTTAACAATCTAGATAATACTGCTTTTGTATGATGCAGTGCCCTATGCACCATTGAGTGCGGTTAAGGGTTTGAGGAAGAAGATATAAACTTCAAAAAAATCAACTGAAGGTGCTCCATCAGCCATACTTTCAAATCTCTCAAATAAGAACCAGCGCTTGAAATGAAAAATAGCAAAATGTTTGTACGTTACTCTTTGAATCTTATACAAATATACATATATATATATAAATATTTATATGTATATATATATATATATATATATATATATATATATATATATATATATATATATATATATATATACATATATATATATATATATATATATATATATATATATATAAATATATATACAGTATCTACTCAATGAATTAGGGCCACCCATTATTTTTTAGAATACTCTGAAATCTTTTGGATTATTATATTTATTTTACATAAATACTTTAAGTTTTCTATTGACATCTAATATCATGTATATTACCTTCAATAATATGTAAAATATACCTGGATTATTTAAGCCTTTACAAAATTTCAAACCCTTTTTCTGAGAAAGGTCCCTAATTAGCACAGGTAGACAGATAGTTGAATGTTCGAAAAATAGTCCTATCTCATTTATTAGTGAAGTTTCTTGAGTTCTGGTTGTTGTTTTGTTCAGAGAGGTTATATAATTATCGTGTCTTGTGAAAAAAACTTAATTTTTAATTTTAGTTCATAAAGTATAATTTTTTTTTGTAAACACAAGTGTTTTTTTTGAAAAGGACAAAATGGGAAAAAGTAAAGACATTTCTGAGGAAAAAAAGTCTAGTGTTATAATGCTACTAAAATTAGAAATACTATCTAATAGAGAAATTTCAAAAAAAGTAAACGTTTCTCGTCAAACAGTGGACAGAATATCAAAATCCATAAAAAATCAGTCACCCGCCACCAGCAATCGGCGAAAGAACTGTTGTAGGATTAGAAAAACAACACCGAGGACTGATCGAAAAATCGTTCAAAGTGCCTTAGAAAACCGTAGTGCATCAGCAAAAACATTAAAAATCAAATTGGAAGAAGAGGGTATAAATATATCGGTATCAACACTGAGGCGACGTCTTTACGAAGTAAATCTGAAATGCAGGCGCCCTGTAAAAGTACCAAAATTGACACCACGAATGAAAGCGGATCGATTAAAATGGTCCAGGCTACATCGAAATTACTCGGTAGATGATTGGAAAAAGGTATTTATTTAAATTGAATTTTCAACATATCATTTTAGTAAATAAACTTATATATTTGAATTAAACTTAAATTTTCATTATTTTTCAGGTCATCTTTAGTGATGAGTGCCGGTTAGAAGCCGTGACAGAGAGCCGTCGATTTGTCAGGAGAACACCAATGGAACGTTACAATGAGGCCTGTGTGGTAAAAGTTATCAAACACCCCCCTGCAACAATGATATGGTCATGTATTATTAACAATTTACCTGGGCCGTTGTTTTTCGTGGAAGGAACAATGAACCAAAATTCCTATAAGCAGGTCCTCGAACGAATTTTATTGCCCTTCTACCATACACTCGACCCAACAGAAGGTCCATACACCTTCATGCAGGATGGGGCACCTTGCCACCGGGCTAAATCAATAATAAAATTTTTGTCTAACAAAAATCTGCCTTTGCTCCCCTGGCCTGGAAATTCTCCGGACCTTAATCCTATAGAAAACGTATGGAGCATGTTATAAAATAAGGTATACTCATTTCCAAATCCGACAGTAGACTGTCTAAAAAAAATATTCAAAAAATTTGGTCAGAAGACGAAGAAACAAAAAACATGATAAAACAGTGCATTTTAAGTATGCCAAAAAGAATTGAGGCAGTTATTTCTGCCAAAGGTGGAAATACTAAATACTAACTATATTTATATGAAAATACATGCATAATTTAAGCGTAATAAAGTGTTCATGTGTAAATAAAATTCAATGTTGTTTTATTCAAGGTTTTCTCTGAGTTATTCCTGTTTGAATTGAGAAATTGCGCGAAATTCTGCGTGGCCCTAATTCATTGAGTAGATACTGTATATATATATATATAAATATATATATATATATATATATATATATATATATATATATATATATATATATATATATATATATATAAATATATATATATATATATATATATATATATATATATATACTTATATATATATATATATATGTATATATATATATATATATATATATATATATATATATATATATATATATATATATATATATATATATATATATATATATATATATATATATATATATATATATATATATATATATATATATATATATATATATATATATATATATATATATATATATATAAATAAATATATATATATATATATATATATATATATATATATATATATATATATATATATATATATATATATATATATATATATATATATATATCTATACAAAGAATTTATTACAATAATATTGAAATGTATTACAGGTATTCTGTCTGCATATGGAATGGCATTAGCTGACGTGGTACATGAAGCGCAGTCTCCTTGTGCTCTTACATACTCTACTGAAAATTATGATAAGTTGGTAGATGAGTTGGACTCCCTTTCAACTGTATGCAAAGACAAACTCCTTTCACAGGTGAGATTTATCATTCAATGTAAATTTCAAGCTTTAAGGTTGATACATCTGTGTTGTGTGAAAGAGAGAATGATATAGGGCTGTGCGCAGTAGTGGTCTCCATTAAGGAGCGAGGAGAACAGCAAACTTCCAAAGCATTTAAAATAAATAATTCAACTGATTTATGTCATACTAGCTATACTAGAAAAAGAAAAAACAAAAGCACACATTCATATAATGTTTCACTTCAGTATAGTTGTCTCGCTTCCACACAGCTGTGACGCACAGTAGCCAGAGTGAAGTAAATAACATGTCACTGGTAAACAGAAAGCAAACCTTCCAATGTTCGTATCTATCAGTGAAACGGGTCATGTTGATCTCATGGCTTTGACCATAGATCGCACGAATGTTTATCAAAACAATAAATTAAAGAAGACAGGTTAGCATGGCATCAATTTCATGCAGTGCCCTATGCACCATTGGGTACGGATGGGGGTAAGAAGAAGGCTAGAATATTTTTAACACATTGTTGTCGGGCGGTTTTTCATGAACCCCGACCCTAATTACTATACTAATTAGGGTCATATACTAATTAGGGTCATATACTAATCACAAGTAACCGCAAACCTAATTCCGATCTGTACAATGTTTTTTGATATCCTGTGCTCTATCAAAAGTAAACAAATAGAACAGTTATAAGCGACTACTGCTCTCTACCAATAGTATGTTAAAGACGCTTTGAAGTGTTTCACGCAAACAATGTGTTACAAAAAACTATAAAAAGAAGAAGAAACTCTCCTCTTAGGTCCAAAAACTTTGAGCAAAAGATGCACAGAAGTCCAGTTGAGTGATGTTAAAACTTAAGCAAAATTATATTCTTTTTAAAACTAAACAACTTTGTTTTAACCACTTTTTTATATTATTATTAGTACATTTTATCCTACCGGTTTACAATAAAAATAACATTTAGGATTTTTTTACGGAGTGTGTGGAAGTTTTTGGTAAGGGAATGTAATCAATTATGAGTATTTTTGTGTTTTAGAATTTAATGAACCCTGATTATGACAAGGTTCATGTTGAAACCGGTAGGTTAAAGCGTACTTATAATAAAACAGTGGTTAAAACAAAGTTGTTTAATTTTATAAAGTTTATAAAATGTGCCACAAAGTATCTGCGAAAAACATTCAAGAAAAAAAAGTATATTTCTTTGTGTGAATTTTTCAGGGATTTGCTGAGTCCCAGATAGAACTGGAACACTTCCTTCATATGAGATACGATGGAACTGATTGCGCACTGATGTGTGCTCCATGTCCAGATAAGAAGCTGACAGAGTATACAACTAAACGCGGCGATTTTATGGAAACATTCTTGCGGAGGTAAAATAACATTCGTGTAACATCATCGTAATGACGCTGTCAAAGAAAACCCATGAAATGAAACATGGATAATTTTGATATAAAACATTTTTACTCCGTAATATGTTGCTTGTAGCATTGACTACGATGAAAAATTATAAAAAGCAAAAAAAAAATCAGGATTGCTAGGGCGTTTGTGCACTACATGGAATTTTACCGTCCGGTTCTTCAGTTAGCGTGATAAAACGATGATTGGCCTGGATTGGCTGGTGCTTTTATCCATCTTTCTTCGGATCGGTGCTCTTGATCGGTGCGTAAGAACGTTGCGTTTAAATTCGATCACGCTAAACTGTCGTAGTCGCTTTTACTTTTAAAACTGGACTGCCAGATGGTAAAATTCCGGGTAGTGCAAAAGCCCCTCTAACCACGGAGGCGGACGAGTTGAATATGGTAAAAAGTAAAAAGAAAAAGAAAAATGAAATTCAGTCCCCAGATACAGTTTTGGTGATATATGATTTAGTTGGCAACATAAACCAAGCTAGGACACAAAATGCCGAACCCTCTTCTAGTGGAACGGAAGGTCTGCTGACGACAGTCAACAGTCCGCCTTCTCCTGAGGAGTGCAACGTGGTTTCCTCCCAGCAATGAGCATACGCTGACAAGTTCCTGATTGGCCCACACTAGATTATCCCTCCTGTTCCCAACACAGATTCAAATAAAAACATATTTATTTAGTTAGAAGAAACAAAAATGTACTAAATGATCTATAAATAAATCTCGGGCAAGGTAAATAAAAAATTATGTAATAAATGTTAAATCAAAGCCGGATTTTTTGAGTCTATTAACTTGTATTTTATCGTTAAAACACATAAAAATCAATATTGTGACAATTGTTTCGCCTAGTTATGGCATTTCCAAACGAATGGACTCAAAAATTTAATAGACTCCAAAAATCTGTGTTTGATTTAAAATTTAATACATAAATTAAAATGGAGTTCTACAAATTAAACGCCAAATCAATAAATATAGAGTAAATAATAAATGCAATTACCAAGATAGTGTTTTAGTATTTATCAGTCTTGATAAAGAAGTGGTTAGCTTCGAAACCGGTGGACATTATAATTATGTTGTAATAATTTATTTATTTATTTTTTAAACCCTTATCCGCACCCCAATGGTGCGTAGGGCACTGCATCATATAAACGCAGTGTTATCTTGGCCATTTACGCACGAAGGAAAGGTGATCAGCCCCCCGCTTCAGGTACCAGTCCAGGGTAATATTGAATAAATATAACAGTGAAAAAATCACTTATATTTATTTTACCTCCCTTGGGAATCGAACCCGGGACCTACAGAACGGTAGCAGGGCGTGCTGACCATTACACTACGAAGGTGGACTATCACTATTAAATACTTATAGAGATTTTAAAACTAAGTTACATTTTGAATAAAAAATGGAAAATCACAAAGTTAGTGCTTCAAATATAAATTATATAAAATAAAAAAAGTTTTGTTCACAGAAACTCACTCCCGTACATAACAAATAATAATAAAACCCTTATCCGCACCCCAATGGTGCATAGGGCACTGCGTCATATAAACGCAGTGTTATCTTGATGGTTTACACATGAAGGAAAGGTGATCAGCCCTCCGCTTCAGGTACCCAGTCCAGGGTAATATTGAATAAATATGACAGCGAAAAAATCACACACTCACTCACTCACTCCCGTGCAGGTCAGTGAAATTCTTCACCTATGTTGAGATATCAATACAAATCTTGACCTTTTAATTTACAGATACCAATCTGAGTTTGGGTTCACCATAGCCGACCGTAAGGTTGTGGTGGATGATGTAAGGGTCAGAGGGGCCGCCAAGAATAATTTCCTCAATGAACAGCCGTGTAAAACAGCCGATGATGAGCCGCAGTTTGACAAGGTAAGGATTTACACCAATTCTTTCTTATTCACAACATTTTGAGCGTGTCCAAACAAATGTTTTCAATTGGTTTACTCCATTTAGGAGTTATGTCCACCTCCGTAGTGTAATGGTCAGCACGCGCGGTTACCGTACTGGAGGTCCCAGGTTCAATTCCCATTATAAGTTATTAGACATATTGTTCACAAATTGCTCACTCCTTTCAACAATGTCATTTATCAAAAAAACTTGATTTTTCAGGAGATCGTTTTTAAAGTTTAACAATATAATAAAATGTATTAAAAATATTTCGTATAAGGGGTTCGTGGATGCAGATGCGCAATACAATGTAACTATACAAGTTGTGTACATACTAGCCTCTCTGCATCAACTCCACTCCCACCTACCCGTGGTGAACCCTGTTAAACCTAGCAACCCAGGAAGAGATTGCGGTAACCAACCCCTTTGGAAGCCTGGGTAGGTGAACAGACGGGAGACGGGGGTCTGGAGGGCTCACATCAGTACTGAACTGGCGAAGAGCTCCCTGGATGGTCCCGGTGCAGGCCGTGTACCTAAGGATGGTGGCTGCCAGGAAACTGGACAGCCGGCATCCACAGCCCGAGTTAGCTGGGCTACTGCACTGATGGAGGGCAGCAGTACCCATCAGAACTGGAAGCGAGCGGAGGCAATGGATGCCAGAACGGTTGCCCAACAGATTACTCCAGGCGCAGCTGCAACAGCCTCAACGACTGGAGTACTGCGGTGCAGAAGGCAACGGGAAACCACTGCACTACTTTCCCAAGACAACCCAATGAAAGCAAGCAAACAAATAGGAAGGCCGTCGAGCGATCCGGTTGACACCCGGCGCCTCTGGGGGTCCGGGCCCCAAGGTGGGAAATCGGTGACCGGGCACATCGGTGTGACGCACCAGGCACCATGTGGGAAATGTGCGACTGGTGAAGCTAATTCCAATACAAGAATATCCGTGCGTAATACACACAGAGTTGGCACCTGGAATGTCAGAGGATTACGCCTGCCAGGAAAGACGGATATTCTAGAAAAAGAAATGACCAACCATAACATACACATATTAGGAGTCTCAGAAACACATTGGACCGAAAATGGACACTTAACAACAGCAAACGGTAATACAATATACTTCTCAGGCAATGCAAATGCAACATTTAGTGGGGTAGCGGTAATTTTAACATCTCAGTTAAGTAAGTCTGTCATTGGATATAACCCCATTAATGACAGAATGATCCACATCAAACTGAACACTCAACCCTGCAAAATGAATATTGTACAAGTGTATGCACCGACTGCCGATGCTCCAGATGAAGTTATTGATCTTTTCTATTCTGCTCTCAAAGAAACGCTGGCTCAAATACCCAATAAAGAAATAACAATGGTTATTGGTGATCTCAATGCAAAAGTTGGATCAAACAGTTACCTCGAAGGTGCAGTTGGCCATTATGGAATTGGCACCCAAAATGATAGAGGTGAACGTTTGATCCAATTTGCTATTGAAGAAAAAATGACAATCATGAATACTTGGTTTAAACAGCACATCAGACGCCTATACACATGGATATCACCGGGTGATAGATGTCGCAACCAGATTGATTACATCATGATAAATAGCCGCTGGAGGTCATCGGTAAGTAATGTTAAAACTTATCCTGGTGCAGATTGCGGCTCTGATCATAATCTGCTGATTGCACAAATCAGAGCCAAGTTCAAAATTATAAAAAGGGATAAGTTTAAAACTTTAAACCTCAATGAGCCAGCAATTAAATGTTTTGGCACAGATATCAGGAAACAAGACGCTGATTTCAACGTAAACTCCTCAGAAAATGTCGAACAGCGTTGGAACAGTCTCAAAGAGAAAATTGTCAAGACTGCAATGAAATATCAGGAGCCGAGAAATGAAAAGAGGAAATCTTGGATATCAGACCCCACATGGGATATGATATCAAAGCGAAAAGCGATGAGAGTAAAAGGAACCTCATCTGCAGAAGCGAAACAAGAATACTCTAGGCTCAATAAAGATATACAAAGACATTGCCGACGAGACAAAAATAAACAAATTTCGGATATCTGTGCTGAGATAGAAGATAAAGCGAATAGCGTCACTACAAAGGATCTTTTCCAAAAGGTTAAACTCTTAACCCGTGCCTTCAAACCTCAGACATGGGCAATAGAGGACCAAAATGGAAGCGTTCTGACGGACATTGGCAGCGTCTTGGAGAGATGGCGAGGTTACTGCTCCGGACTATATGCCGAGACCTCAACAGCAGGAAGTCCTTCCTTTGAGAATCAAACCATGGAACCCGACATTTTGGAAGAAGAGATTCGAAATGCACTGAAAAAACTAAAATGCAACAAGTCCCCCGGCAATGACTGCATACAGGCCGAGCTTCTAAAAGAACTAGGGGATAAGGGCATAAAAACAGTGCTGGATCTCTGCAACCTCATATGGAGAACGGGAACATGGCCTCAGGAATGGGCTGAATCTGTTTTCATTCCTCTTCACAAAAAAGGCTCATCCAAAAAGTGTGAAAACTATAGGACAATAGCACTTATCTCTCACACCAGCAAGATAATGCTATATGTTCTAAAAGCACGATTACACAGTTACATTGGATGGCAAATACCAAAGGAACAAGCTGGTTTTGTGAAAGGAAGAGGAACAAGAGAGCAGATCCTCAACATCCGCCAAGTGATCGAAAAAAGCCGAGAGTTCCTGACGCCAACAGTTTTATGCTTTATCGATTACAAAAAAGCTTTCGACTGCGTGAAGTGGGAACATCTGTGGAAAGTACTCATGGAGATGGGAGTCCCATCCCATTTGATAAAACTCATCCATGGACTTTATGCCCAAAGTAAGGCAATCGTAAGAATCAATGGCATAAACACTGCAAGCTTCCCCACTGAGAAAGGTGTAAGACAGGGATGCATACTCTCCCCTGACCTGTTTAACATCTATGGGGAATACATCATGCGCAGGGCTCTCTACGAATGGAATGGAGGAGTGTCCATTGGTGGCGTAAAGCTGTCCAATATACGATATGCGGACGACACAACACTTCTGGCCAAAGACCCAAAAGAGATGGTAGATCTCCTTAAACGAGTAGAGATTGAGAGCAAGGCACTGGGACTAGAGATTAACCAAAGCAAGACCAAGATCATGATCATAGATCGATCTAAGAAGTTTGGTGATCTCGGGAACTCACTGGAAGGTTTAGAGATAATAAACGAGTTCCAGTTCCTTGGATCTCAAATCAGCAATGAAGGAACTTGTGAAGGAGAGATTAGACGTCGTATCGCCATCGCCAAAAGTGCCATGTCTAAGCTAGACAAAATTTGGAAAGACCGGGGTGTGAGTAACAACACCAAGATGAAGCTTGTCAGGAGCTTGGTCCACTCCATTTTTCTCTATGCTGCTGAAACATGGACTATAAAAGCAGCAGAAAGGAGAAAAATTGATGCCTTCAAAATGTGGTGTTGGAGGCGCATGCTCCGAATTCCATGGACAGCTAGACGCACCAATGAGTCCATTCGCCAGGAACTACGCTTGGATGGCTTGTCTCTGGCCAATATCTGTACCCGACGGATTCTCCAGTTCTTTGGACACGTTGCGCGTGGCAACGAGGATAGCCTGGAACGCCTAGTTGTGATCGGTAGCCTGGAGGGAAAGAGAGGGAGAGGAAGATCCCCCACACGATGGACCGATCAAATTAAGGCAGCAGCAGGCACCTCAGTGGTTGGAGCGCTACGTGCAGCGCAGTCAAGGGATAACTGGAGAAGAGTCATTGCTTCTGCAAGGGTCACAACCCTCAGCAATGAGGATTAAGACGGAGAAGAAGAAATTTACCCGCTACAGGGCAGACAGTGTTGTTTTTACCATTTTGAAGAAAATGTAGTGTTTAATTTTTTTTTTAATATACTAAATTTTTTTTCAAATGGAGGAAAAACATTCAGATTTTACCTAAAAAGATCTGTTGCACAGTAAAAAGATCAATAAGTGACTTGATATATATTTTTATTACCCCTTATATATAAAGCGGGTAAATATTAAGTTAAAAATATGCCACTTTTGCTGAGATAAAGTACATTTTCTGGGCATTTCAAAAATACGCACAACTGAAAATTAATGATTTTTGATATATGACGATGTTAAAAAGAGTGAGTGAAATGTCACATGTAGTGTGTCATGAGATTAATGATATGTTTAAGTTGTGTGGTTGTCCATCATGAGTAGTATGGTGAATATTGCACACAAAATGATCACTTAACCAGCCTATGACAAGTCTTAATAAGCCCTGTAAATACCCTGACATCCATATTGTTCTTCATCTATGTCTAGATGTCTAAAAAAATGGAATTCTTTCTTAGTACCGTAGAACGGGGCTACTTGAACTTTGATGTGTTACGTGAGCCCAGTACAAAAAACATATTTAGATCTGTATTTGGTCTACAATAATGAATGTATCGACATGATTCATTGTTTCCCTGACAAGCGACACTTATTGTCACGATACGTTCATTATTATAGACCAATTGCAGATTTATTTTTTTTTGTACTGGGCTCAAGTAACACATCAAAGTTCAAATAGCCCCGTCTCAGATATAGATATAATTTTTATTTTCTCCAGATTGTGGATGTCTATTTTGAAAGCGGATACCAAAAGACCAAAGTGTACAGATTAGAAAATCTGTGTGCTGACCACAACATACCGGGACCTGCCATCATAATGGATAACCTATCCACAATACTTATTGAACCAGGTAAATAAAAGTACAGTCCAACTCGGATATAAGAGAGCTCAAGGTACTGGGATATTTTTCTCTTGTAAAGAGGCCTCGCTTATATCCATGCTACCTTCACAGAGAGGTAAAATGACGGGACCTTAACCCAGGTCGCTTTTAACCGTTCCTTCCTGGTGATATGTATTTACTACAACACGACTTTAAAAATGAGAATATCAATGTAAAATATAATAGATACGGGCTCTCAATTTTTGCATTCCTCCCTAATATAATTACGTACATAAAAGTATTTTAATACAAATAAAGTTATTTATTTGCGGCGACGGAAATAAATAATTTGTTGAAAAATCAGGGATAAAATCACCAATACACATTGCTTCTCAGTGTGTGCGTGCGTGCCGTTCTTCGTGTATACGTGTCATGTCATATCGTGTTTATTAGTGCGCAGATTGTCCTATGTGGCGGTCGTGTCACTACGCCAGCAATTTTGGTTACTTGCAATGTATTTTTTTTCTCGTTTTTGGATACTTACCAGAGCTAACATTACAAAATTGTTACATTCCAACTTCGACTATGGTCAATAAAAGCAACACTTAATATTCACATCTTTCTGGTTTTTATATCACATTTTCATATGGTGTACAAAATACATATCACCGTTGCACGCGGTAGTTTTTAGCACTGTAAGGGAAAGGCTAAAGACCCTTTTAAGCATTTCTTGCAAACAATGTGTTAAGAGAATATGTTTTAAGATGAAAATACAACTTACTTATAACCCTTATCCGCACCCAATGGTACATAGGGCACTGCATCGAATTGACGCAGTGTTATCTTGATCATTACTTACATGAAGGCAAGGTGATCACTCTTGCGCTTCAGGAACCAGTCCAGGGTAGTATTAAATAAATATTACGGTGTAAAATCACTAATATTTATTTTCACCCCCCCTGGGAATCGAACCCGGGACCTCCATCACGGTAGCTAAACACGCTGACCATTACACCACGGAGGCAGACAATACAACTGTTGAGTATTATTTTTACAATTTCAGATTGCAGTGGCGTTATCACTAAATTTGGAGATATTAAAATTACCATTGGGTCTGGCAGTGTCAGAAAAGTGGGCACAGAATTGGACTCCATACAGCTGAGCATATTCTCTCACAGATTCATGTCGATCGCAGAACAGATGGGCAGGTAAATTAACTATGCTTTTCCAAGAAATATTTACTCCGTGAAAAGTAATAAATTACAGTGCCAGATCGCTAATCCAAATGTAAATTGTGCAGTGCGTCGTTTGGATAAGGGAAGCATAGGGAGTGTTTTGAGAAAAATGAAATTAAAAAAATATTGGTTTATGAAAATGCTCTTTATTTTACATTTTTATTTAGGTACTGCATGAATGATTTAAAATTTTTTCATTTTTATTTCATTCATTCATTTATTCAAAAACCCTTATCCGCACCCCAATGGTGCATAGGGCACTGCATCATATAAACGCAGTGTTATCTTGATCATTAACATGAAGGAAAGGTGATCAGCCCTCCGCTTCGGATACCAGTCCAGGGTAATATTGAATAAATATTTGAGTGAAAAAATCGCTTTTATCAATTCGACCCTCCCTGGGAATCGAACCCGGGACCTCCAGTACGGTAGCCGAGCGTGCTGACCATTACACTACGGAGGCGGAGGAGGCATTTTTATTTAAGCTTGAAAAAATCAGATATTTTATTTTTAACCAACGAACCTAACTGGTATTCAAGGGCTAAATCACGCATGAGTCTCAAAACCATTGATTTATCAGTGTTCTGGATAACTTCTTCAGCCCGTTGAAAGCTTTCACTGCTTCAGAAGGTGGTATTTTTTAATTTCATCAATTTCGGCAGTTGCTTTGTGGTAAAATCTATCAATTTTTTTCAAATATGCTTTATTCATTATAATATTACATAAAATTCAATCCTACCACCAATAATGAAATAACACGATAATAAAAAATGAGAAAATATCACAATGTTACCATATTATTAATTTTTAATTTAAGTTTTACTTAGTAAATATGCACCTCTATTTCTTCAAATCTATTGCGACACGTGTTTTAATGGATTCCGCATCATTTTCAAGCACCGTATGTGAAGCTGAGTAAAATGAGCTAAATTTAAGACACAATACATTTTAAGAAAAAGTAGTATTTACTTAGTAAAACTTAAATTAAAAAAGGTATTTTTGAAACTGGCATCAACTGCTAGCCTTCATCAGAGCCGCATCGGATTACAGTGCGTTTTGTATTACGGAGTGTTTGGATTATCGAGCTGGCACTGTATTCCTAGCTTGGCATCACATACGAACCTTGAATTGACATATTTAAAATACAGGATTCTGCAGAGAACTTCGATATCGGTCAACATAAAGGAGCGGCTAGACTTTTCTTGCGCCCTGTTTGGTCCAGATGGAGGGCTGGTGTCCAACGCGCCACACATTCCCGTGCATTTGGGGGCAATGCAAGAGACCGTCAAGTATCAGGTTAGTTTTCTATTTAGAATGGAACTCCATTAGGGAGAGAAGCCTGCCAGAGAGGCGATGATTATAAGTATGTGTAGCAAAGCTTTCTAGTGAGGTGTCAGTGAGTGCATGTCAGACCTGATATTACTAACAGAGGGATGAAAGTAGACTGAATGCGATTCCTCAGACGAATCTGTGGCAAAACGATGTATGATAGATGTTCGAATGGTGATATAAGGAATGAATGCAAGGTTGAGATAAGCATTATCGATAAAATTAAGAAAGGTACGTTGAGATGGTTTGGACATGTGGAATGAATGAGTGAGGAAAGAGAGCGGTTAAACAAATTTATGAAGCGAATGTAGTTGGAAAAAGGAGCAGAGAAAGACAGAGAAAAACTTGACATGGTCAGTTATGTCAAATACTTGGGCGTGGTCAGGTCAGGAAACGAAAGAATCGACGGGTATGTATTAGGAGATGTACGAATGTGGAAGAGGCGAATAAAGTTTGCAAAGACAGAGTGGTGTGGCGTCCTATTCTCTCTGCCTACCCCTATGGGGAAGCGGCGTGGTACATAGTTGGTTAGTAAAAAATATTAACCACAAAGTACATGCTTCAAATATTAAGGTGGAGACTGACTGGAGCATTTCGTCGTTACATAACGTCGTAACATCGCTCGCGGCGAGCATCAGCGAGCATCCCAAACTATGGATGGAGCGCTCGGCTCGCTGTACTGACTGCCTGAATGCTCGCATCGTATCGTGTTACTTTATTAAAATTAAACACTTGGATATACTAATGAGTTTAATGAGTTTTATTTATATATAACTTTAATGAGTTTTATTTATATATACGACTAGTTTCGAAAACGACAGATGTTTTCATCTTCTGGTACAAATTAAAACTAACGAACAAAAATATATTTAGGGGTATATATAGGTTAATAAATAAAGGGAAAGGAGGGGGGTTAAGGAACAAGATTTTTTCTAAAAGGAAACATTGATAATAATGGTGACATATTTTGAAACAGTATATTATTAATTAATGTTTTATCTGAATTGAAATTTCTATGTATTTCTAAATTTTCTAAATTATTCATGACTTGACCTTTGTTTGTAACAGAGTGAATTAATTTAAGTGTATGAGAGTCAAATGAGTGGTTAGTTTCCATGATATGATTTGCAAATTCTGAAAAATAATTACTTGTTAGTCTACGGCGATGTTCTCTTATTCTAATTTTTAGACTTCTCGCAGTTTGGCCAGTATATTTTTTATCGCAGTCACCGCAAGAAATTTCATAAATACCACTTCTGTCTAATATGTTTACTTTTGATTTTGAGTTTCCAAGAATTTGACCCAAGTTGTTAGTCGTATAATACGCAGGTTGGATATGAAAGGGTAATAGTTTAGAAACCTGTTAGTTATTAGTTATTAATCCAGTATAGAGAATATTGTACCAACGTTTTTTATATTATTTATTTAGTTAATGCCGAATCAATAAATAGTGTAACATGTTACGTTAGGACGAAATGCGCCGGTCAGTCTCCACCTTTAAGAATATTGATAATATGAAATAACTCTATTCATCCCATGTGCAATCCAATTTATCAACACATTCCTCGAAGCTGTGAGACTTCAGCTGACCCTGCCGCGCCTTTTGAGAAAAACAATTCTTGAAATGAAAGTGACATTTCAGATTACTGTGCGAGGTGATACTCTCCAAGAAGGCGATGTGATCTTGTCCAACCATCCCAAAGCTGGCGGGTCTCACCTTCCAGACCTGACTGTCATCACTCCCGTCTTCCATAAGTACGTGTTTTTTAAACATCTTATTTCGCAACATTGAACTTTGAATTTCGAACTTACATTTGACCATTTTGAATTTTAAATTATCGTGGTTTTAAACTGTCAGTTTTGGACTAATAGAATTTTAAACATATCATTTTTTGACTTCTCATCAAAGATGAAGAAGAATATGGAAGTCTAGGCATTTACGGGGCTGACGACCGTCATAGACTGGTTTAAGTGATCACTTTACACACCTGTAACATTCACCAATTCTACCCATTATTGACAACCACACTACTCAAATTCTTGAAAGCTCCATATATATGAACCAATAAAAATAAAAATAAATAAAAAGCTTATTTTCATGTCACCATTAGATGTTTCTAGTGAATTTCAAGTGATTCAAGAATTATGTTTCAAAATTGTTTCATATATAAAGAACTTCCAAGAATTTGAGTAGTGTGGTTGTCAATAATGGGTAGAATTGGTGAATGTTACACGTGTGTAAAGTGATCACTTAAACCAGCCTATGACGGTCGTCAGCCCCGTAAATGCCCAGACTTCTATATTCTTCTTCATCTTTGATGAGATGTCAAAAAATGATATTAAAATAACTACTGTAATTGGAGATAATCCAAATTTTGTGAACAAGTATTTGGACACACTCAAAATGTTGAGAATTTTAAACTGTTGAAATTATTATCCATCATGATTTTTTACTGTCTGATTTTTTAAAACTTAATGGTTATTTGAGCAGTTAGAATTTGGGCTTTAAATAAAAAAAATGAAACGCTTATATATGACATATATCTGTCCGCCTCTGTAGTGTAATGGTCAGCACGCTCGGCTACCGTTCTGGAGGTCCCGGGTTCGATTCCCAAGGGGGGTAAAAATAAAATATAAGTGATTGTATTTTTTCACTGTATTATTTATTCAATATTACCATGGACTGGTACCTGAAACGGAGGGCTGATCACCTTTCCTTCATAAGTAAAACGATCATGATAACACTGCGTTTATAAGACACAGTGGCCTATGCACCATTGGGGTGCGGATAGGGTTTTTTATTATTATTATTATATATGACAATTTTTTAACACATATTCCACTCCTAAATCCAAGGACCTGGAGCACTGAATTTACCACCTTCAACTCCTCTTATTTGAAAATCAAGTTATTCTTTTGTTAGATCTGATGCAGTGCCTTATACACCATTGGGAAGAATAGAAGTCTAATATAAATGAGGAATATTACATCTTTATAAAATTAATTAACATTGTTTTCACCCCTTTTTTTATTAATACAATTACACTACCGGTTTCGACAAGAACCTTGTCATCATCAGGGTTTATTTTAATTCAAAAACATCAAAAACATTAAAATACTCTCACCGAAAACTTCCAAACGCTCCGTAAAAATCCTAAAAGAGTGTGTGGAAGTTTTTGGTGAGAGTATTTGAATGTTTTTAATTTTTTTGAATGAAAATAAACCCTGATGATGACAAGGTTCTTGTCGAAACCGGTAGGTTAAATTGTATTAATAAAAAAGTGGTGAAAACAAAGTTTATAAAATGTGCTTCAAAGTATCTGCGCAAAACATTCAAGAAATATTACACCGTTTTTCAGAGGCATATCGCAGCCGATATTTTTCGTAGCCTCGAGGGGTCATCACGCTGATATCGGTGGAATAACGCCCGGCTCCATGCCTCCCCACTCCACCAGCCTGTCGCAGGAGGGAGCGGCCTTCACCTCCTTCCTGCTGCTGCAGGGCGGGGTGCTCCGGGAAAAGGAACTCTCTCACGAGCTCCGGGAGTCCCGGAACTTGGCAGACAACCTGTCCGACTTGAAAGCCCAGGTCGCTGCTAACCAGAGAGTAAGAACTTTTCTAATCTGAGAGTTAAGTCATCTAACCTAATGCAATCTGTCTGCTGTGCTGGTTGGGGTTGTGGGCATCTGTGTACCGGCCAACATCGGGTCGGAATCGGATCTAGCTGACTAACTGCCTACACCGGGGTACTTCTAGAAATTTTTGTGATGGATTTACAAACTTGTATTTATTAAGATTGGCAGTGACAGGGATATTGAAAGCTTTTAAATGTAAATTCACAGTAAAATTGGGATACAATTTTATGTTGTTTCACATTTTCAATAAATTTCGCAACTTAGTTAAAAAAAAAATTCTTTGCAAGAGCAGATCTGTCAGGAAGTCTAGATGCTTCTGTATCAGATCTGGGCATGCGGTGGGACAGCTTTCAATATGACATAATCTGACTAGAGCAGTGGTTCTTAACCGTGCTGGAGGTACCAAACACCACCAGTTTCAATTTGTGCATTTACCGTACCCTTATTTGGAAAAATCAAACTTTTTTTTCTCAAATTCAAAACATAGGT
Source organism: Brachycentrus maculatus (assembly GCF_059751285.1). Classification (NCBI taxonomy): domain Eukaryota; kingdom Metazoa; phylum Arthropoda; class Insecta; order Trichoptera; family Brachycentridae; genus Brachycentrus; species Brachycentrus maculatus. Next base: position 44,382 of record NW_028280957.1, on the reverse strand, counting down.
ATACATACGTGCAAAAAATGAACAAAACCATTAAAAATAAAGTATAAGGCCATTATAACATGATTATCATAAAAAAAGTGCATATATCGCAATGACGACACGTTATGACAATACGGCTGACCAAACTCAAAACACAGTAAGGGACATTTTTTTGAAGTAGTTTTTTTTTTGCATTTTTGGACTAACTAGAATCTACTTAGTCCAAAAATGCAAAAAAAACATACTACAAAAAAATGTCCCTTGCTGTGTTTTAAGTTTGGACAGCCGAATAGATCTAGTACATTTATTATGACTGATTTGAAGTCCCATACTAGTAAAAAATATGTACGATGGGGAGTATGTGTAATGGTTTTAGCATTTGAGTTCTTGTATTATTTTTATTGCTAGATTGATTGCACTAGATCTATTGGATAAATGAATATATTGTAAGTCATATCATTTTTCATAATTTCTTACAATAAGGCAGGTGTGTGTTTTGACCTCTGCCGAACCCGGGAGACTGACTCGCCGAACCCCTGGGGTTCGATCAACCCAGGGGAAGAACCACTAGACTAGAGATTTAGGTCATCTAACCTGACACAATCTGATCAGAGAGTAAGATCATCTACCTAACATAATTTGATCGAAGAGTAAGATCATATAACCTAACCTAACTTATGTTGGGTTAGGTTAGATACAAAGTCCAGATTAGGATTGCTGATAAATTGTCAGCAGTTGATGTCCTGTGCGTCGAAAACCTTTGCTTTGTTAAATAAGCAAGCTTGATGGCAGCCATCAGGGGTATGCAAAGTATATGAACTAGCTAACTGAATCACCTTTTTTTGGTGACATTTCGCTCACTCCTTTCAAGAACGTCTTAAATAAAAAATTGACAATTTTCAGTTTTGCATATTTTTGGAATGTCCAGAAAATGTATTATATCCCAGCAAAAGAGGCATATTTTTCACTTAATATTTACCCCCTAAAGGGCAGAAAGTGTTGTTTTTGCATTTTGAAGAAAAGGTATTGTTTAATTATTTTTTTAAATATAGTAAATATTTTTCAAATGGAGAAAAAACCTTCAGGTTTTACCTGAAAAGATCTGTTGCGCAATAAAAAGTTCAATAAGTGGCTTGATATTTATTTTTAATACATTGTATTATATTTTTTAACTATAAAAACGTTCTTCTGAAATTTAAGTTTATCGATTTATGACGTTCTTGAAAGGAGTGAGCGATTTGTGATCATAGATTACTGCGTTCTGTGTCGTATTTCTTTATTCCTCGCTTCTTGGTGGATATCTTGTAAGGTGTCATGTTTAACAGGCGTATCGGAGAAAGGGAGCGATGCAGGCATTTAATAGGTGGCATTTTTTCTTCACCGAGTACAAATCCAATCTCCAGACAGCCTTCGTACCGGTTTACTGCATTTAAATAAATATTGTGATGTTTCAGGGTATGCAACTTGTTAGTGAACTTATAGCATCTTATGGCTTGGAGGTGGTGCAAGCGTACATGCAGTATATCCAATCCAATGCTGAACTGGCTGTTAGAGACATGCTCAAAGTAAGTAAACTCCTTCTTCAGTAATTCCTGTACTGCCCAAGTGGCCAGACTATGGAATAAATGCACCATCTCTGATAAAAAACGCTAGATCTGTACTAAATATTTTGTACTAATCTTTTTGTGTTTCTTTTGGCTTTTATGCATTAATTTTAAATCAAACACAGATTTTTGAGTCTACTAAGTTGTATTTTATTAATAAAAACACATAAAAAAATTATATCGTGACAATTGTTTCGCCTTGTTAGGACATTATCAAACGAATGTGAAGATCAAATGGACTACGGTCCTTATGTAGCTATACAATTCTAAGTGATAGTTTTAACACTGTTGTCTCTACTGTTGTCTCCCATAAATTATTGCTGCACGTGTTAAAACTGTCACTTAGATTTGTATAGCTACATAAGGACCGTAGTCCATTTGATCTTCACATTCGTTTGGTAATGCCCTAACAAGGCGAAACAATTGTCACAATATAATTTTTTTATGTGTTTTTGTTAATGAAATACAACTTAGTAGACTAAAAAAATCTGTGTTTGATTTAAAATTGATACATAAATTAAAGTGGAGTCCTACAAATTAAACGCCAAATTAATAAATAATTGGCTTCATTTAATGAATATCTTTTAATGTTTTGTTTTATATATGTAGCTGTTGTTGACTCAAATAAATCAATAAAAAAAATACTTTTGATAGGTAAAGAAAGATTTTTTTTTCTCTATTATTTTTCGGTTACTATTGGCAAGCCTCTAACTTGATGTGTTATTCCTTTTGATATCCATTTCCAGGACATAGCAGCCAAGACCTTCGCCAAGACTGGAAGCCACGAGTTGTGTGCCGTGGATCACATGGACGACGGCTCTCCCATCGCTCTCCGGGTGACCTTGGACCCCCGGAGGGGCGGGGCCGTGTGCGACTTCACGGGCACGGGCCCCGAGGTGTGGGGCAACTGCAACGCGCCCCGCGCCATCACCCTTTCGGCACTCATCTACTGCCTGCGCTGCATGGTCGGGCACGATGTGCCACTCAATCAGGTCATAAGGTCTTGTAATAAAATAGTCACGTGTCTCATCTGAATGAGGCATATCTCAAGACGCACGGTTAAAAGAAATGTGCGTCTCTGTATGGACTGAATATTCAGTGTGCGTTAACTAGACCGCCACAAAACAAGGGCTCTTCATGTTAAACACTTCTTACTCTCGGGTTATTTTCCGAGTAACAGGCAAAAAAAAAAAATTTTTTCTACAGAATTACGAAAACAATGTTTGTTGTATTCATGCTGACAAAACTTTTCCATAATAGGTGCATTTATTATGGAACTTTTTTATTATCGTGTCCCCTCTCTCTCTATATCGTCCGCATATGTAAATACATAATAAGTTTACATAATAAGTTTAAATTATGTGTAACAAATGTTACACATAATTTTTTTTTTTTGGCAGACAGTTTTTCGCATACGTGATACAGGTTAAAAAAAGAACACTTTATAAAAGTGGTTGTCAAATTCTACATATCTGCTAACTAACTAACTAATTACATATCACGCTGCATCCTCACAGGGGTAGGCAGAGAAAATAGAACGCCGCAGCAATTTGCCTTTGAAAACAATCTTTGCCTCTTTTAACCTTTCCCTTTTGGTGCTAAAATAAAATACGGACATTCATAGGTAATCCCCTTAATTAATTATAAATGAAATAAAAAATTATAATAATTAAGATTTATTTCCTGAAAACATTAAAAGACCATCTGGCAACGCTCAGGGAACAAGCATAGGTCCACTCTTGTCGAAAGCTCAAGAGCGACTGCCGCAAACTTGCTAGCTAGCTAGAGAACATTGAGCTTTGAGTTCCTCACGCTTAAACAGTGTATGTATGCAAGAGTGAGATGCGAATATAGTGTCGCCGTTCCCGTACACTCTTTGCGCGCTGTTTATATGCGAATTTGTTTCCGATGTTCACAAAATACCTCCGATGTTCACAAAATACCTCAAAATACCTGATAAATTCTGATTGTTATTAATATTTTTTTAAAAAATGAATGCGTAAATATGTTATGGAGGAAAACCTAAAATCTTAGCCTTGTATTTATTATATTTATAGAGATATTATGGTTATTAGAAGCAATGTGTACTATGCACACAAAACCGGGAAGGGAGGGATAAAGAGATTTTGTTCTCACCGTGTCTGCTTTGGTCTCTATCCCATATGTGACAATCCTCTTGCACATGTCTCGTATATTCTTACTTCACTCTCAATATTCACGTGTGTAATGTCATATATTTTATTTTCAGGGCTGCCTGACTCCCGTTCAAGTCATCATACCTCCGGGAAGCTTGTTGGATCCGGGAGAGGATGCGGCAGTGGTGGGGGGAAATGTGCTTACCTCACAGAGAATCGTGGATGTGGTGCTCAAAGCATTTTCTGTAAGTATGCTAAGGAAGGATCCATTACTTTAGGATAATCACACATAGCACTTGTAATCATTGTCCGTCTGAATGAAGCAATCCGGAAAGAACGACCAGAATTGGCCAATAGGAAGGGAGTTGTGTTCCATTATGACTCACTTTTAATTTTAAGTTCTAATTTTTATTTTATTTTTTTATTTCATTACTTTTTATTGTTATTACTCTTTTTTACAACCAAATTTCTATTCTTTATATATCGCTCACTCCTTTTAGAACGTCATAAATCAAAAAACTTGATTTTTCAGTAGAACGTTTTTAAAGTTTAAAAATATAATACAATGTATTAAAAATAAATATCAAGCCACTTATTGAATTTTTTACTGTGCAACAGATCTTTTTAGGTAAAACCTGAAGGTTCTTTCTCCATCTGAAAAATATTTAGTACATTTAAAAAAATAATTAAAAATACCTTTTCTTCAAAGTACAATAATAACACTTTCTGCCCTGTAGCTGGTAAATATTAAGTTAAAAATATGCCGCTTTTGCTGGGCATTTTTACATTTTCTGGGCATTCCGAAAACATGCACAACTGAAAATTGACGATTTCTGATTTATGACGTTCTTGAAAGGAGTGAGCGATATTTATTTAACTTGTACTTTTATTTGTTTCTGTAAGTGTATTGTGTTCTTATCCAATTGATGAAAAACATTAAAACAATTTATTTCTTCTCTTGTATTTAAAACACTTTATTTCATCCCCTTGTAATGTGGACTGTGTCTACGGTTTGAGCTACCATGTTGATTTTGGAGCGTCCGGGGCAAAAGCCTAACTATTGAGGGGACAATCCCGGAAGACTCCAAGAAACGTTGAATCCGTTGCGAGATGAGCCTCTCTAGCATCTTTCCCATGCCATCCAGCATGCAGAGGGCCCAGCTGGTGCTCCCTTGCCTTTTGGTATGAGCACCAGTCTATGTACCTTCAGGAGGTAGTGAAGACGCCCTTGGGCAGGCATTGAATATTGTCAGTAGCAACGTGGGGTCACTGAGTGCGATATCAATTTTTTTTTTGCGGCTGGGGAAAAAATCTTCAGAAAGACACCACAGGGACCCAACGGTGCCAAGCTCCCTGAGGTAGTGTGGGATTTCTATCCCTGAGGTAGTGTGCGATATCAACCTAACCTAACTTTCAATCTTCTCTAGGTGTGTGCAGCGTCGCAGGGCTGCATGAACAACGTGACGCTGGGCGAGAGCGGGTGGGGCTACTACGAGACGGTGGCCGGGGGCGCCGGCGCGGGGCCCGGCTGGGTGGGGGCGGGGGGCGTGCACTCGCACATGACCAACACGCGCATCACCGACCTGGAGATCATAGAGCGGCGCTACCCGCTCCTCCTGGAGACCTTCAGCCTGCGAACCGGCTCTGGCGGGAAAGGTAACATTTGACTATCAGTCTTCACCTGTTGTATTCTCCTTTAGCCAGGTATTGCGATACATGCAATGTATCATGCATGCATGGTATTGGAGTACATCAATGCAGAATATATAATATGGCTCTAGAGCAAGGGTGGCCAACCCGCGGCTCGCGGGCCACATGCGGCCCGCCGGGTGTCTACTTGCGGCACTTTTGGTGGTTTTATGTGTACATAAAACCACCAAAAAAACATTCCACTATGCGTAGTTCATATCATATCCCATATATGGAAGTATTTCACTATTGTGACAATTTCAAGACACATATAGACGTTGGACCAAAGAAGAGAAGAGTAACAGAAGAACTGAGAAGTTTTCTGATTATTTTTTGTATTGCCTAACTCCAATTTAATAAATACGTTACATTCTCATTTTCTTGTATCTTAAAATTTTATTTTTAATTTTTTTTTACATATATAAATATATATATATATATATATATATTTTTTTTCGATATCTAAAAGAGCTGTGTATTTAGTAATGGCTACAACAACTGCTATAGGCAAAGTGAACTTACCAGATCGCAACCAGTTTTGCAGTTCAGCAACAAATTTGGTTGCAGGACTGATGGCGTGAAATGCTCTTACACCAGTAGTTAGAAATAGTGAGATAATCTAAAGAAAAAAACTTTAGAAAGAATCTTGCTTTCAAATGAATACTGATCAAGTTAACAATGCATGATTTAGGTGCAATGCCCTATGCATGATTCAGTGCAGGCAGGGACAGAAAGAAAGGAAGGAAATCAAATGGTGTGAGTGTTGCAGGAAAATGGCCCGGAGGAGATGGCGTCAGAAGAGAAATGATGTTTAGAAGAAACATGACACTTTCCGTGTTGACAGAACGGAGAGCTTTTCAACCTTATGGAATGGAAGGTACATTATTCATTTAATTTTTCTTCTTCTGTTTGTGTCATGTCAGGTCCCCCTGACGTCCACTAACACTTGAGAGTAATTGTACTTGTCGTGGACAGCTCTAAACAGCACCTTGATGGTCCTGATCCCCATCCAATCTTGTTTAGTCTAGATCCAGGAGATCTGCCTTCTGCCCACACCTCGTCGACCCTCTATTAGGTGCAATAGCTTGTATTTCCCTCCTCTCAGCACATGCTTCAGATAAGACACCTTCCGGACTAAATTTTTAATATTAATTTAATTAATACTTTTTAATATAACACATCATCCAATGAATGAACAGTCTAAGGGCGTTTGTGCACTACACGGAATCACACGGAATTTTACCATCCGGCACGTCAGTTAGCGTTTTAAATGATGATTGGCTTGTGCTTTTTTTGTCCATCTTTCTTCGGATCGGTGCATGAACACGTTGCGCGTAAATTCGATCACGCTAAACTGTCGTAGTCGCTTTTCAAAACCGGACTGCCGGACAGTAAAATTCCGGGTAGTGCGCAACTGAGAATTTTTTTTTTAGAAATTCTACTATATTTGTCAACATACTCTCTTTCAAGAGTGATATATTCATTGCAGAGCTCCTCTAACTTTTCGATTCCTTATTGTAGAATGATTAGAATGGTCTCAAAATAGACCTTAGTTTCGGCAATAGCTTCTTAATTTCAGCCATATTTCTTTCCCTGGAGCATCTTTTTGAGATCTGCAAAAAGCTAGTAGTCGCTAGGGCCCAGATCTGGAGATTATGTTAGATGGGAAAGCAATTGTATTCTTGCCAGTGCCCTTTATTATAACCTAAAATATAATGTATACCCACACACAGGCCATGCTTTTGTGGGATCTTTTTTTGTATTAACTCTTACCACTCTGTAGGCCAGACATTCTGGCCCGTATGATTCTAGAAGCAGCTCCGTGGGCCACAATATCTGGCCCGGCGCAAGTATACTTTAATCACTGATTTCTCTATCACCCAAGTATATTCTACCAAAAAATATTTCATACAAATATAGTTAATCTTAATTAATAGATTTATATTATCCACTGACACTTCGTGATGGAATTGCATTTTTAATATGTTATTAGATTAAAACCAATATTTTTAGCTTTTCCACTTTATTTTTATTTGACCAGCGACCGGGTTTCGTCGTAACCGACATCACCAGTTTGATGATGTCAGTAACGACGAAACCCGGTCGCTGGTCAAATAAAAATAAAGTGGAAAAGCTAAAAATATTGGTTTTAATCCAATAACATATTAATCTTAATTAACACGGTCATACAAATTGCCAGACAGAGTGTCCCACAATTAGAAAACCAAAATATTTATTTTAATGGTAGAAAAACGTTGCATTTTTTTTTATCAGAGTAGCTGATCAGTTATGAGAAAAAATGGTCAGAGAGATGAAAAGGTTGATAAAACATATTTTTTGTACTTGTAATTATAATATATTGTGAAATGCAAAATGTGAAGCATAATTCGTTAAACTTTACCATAATTTTCATTGACTTGTGACACAGAGCATTGTCTTGGGGAAACATTCCATTTATTATTATTATTATATATATTTAAAACAAAAAACCTGACTTTTTCTAAATAAAATCTTCATTCAACTCATCAGTTGGAATTAATTTTCTTTTAATCATGATTTATTTAAAGGTGGAATGCCGGGTGAGAGAGGGGTCAACTATCTTCGCCGTAAATCCGGAAAAATGATAAATCTTGGAGGAAAGACTTCGGTTGACGTAAATCCAGGGGTGAGTTCCTGTGAAATTTTTATTAATCGATTTGCCAACCACTTTGTGGTGATATCTATCCATTTTTAACCTTTCCGGGAGTACAATAATTGATGTTGGACATTCTCTGGGGCGTGGGTTCTTTTTACATTAATTTTTTATTTTTCATTTCACGAAATCTATGTACCGTAGAACGGGGCTACTTGAACTTTGATGTGTTACTTGAGCCCAGTGCAAAAAAATATTTAGATCTTTATTTGGTCTACAATAATGAACGTATAAGTGTCAACTGTCAGGGAAACAATGAATCATGTCGATACGTTCATTATTGTAGACCAAATACAGATCTAAATATGTTTTTTGTACTGGAGTCAAGTAACACATCAAAGTTCAAGTCGCCCCGTTCTACGGTATGTATTACGAAGATAAAAATTATGTAAAAATTAATTAAAAAATTCAAAATATTTTAAAATGATGACAAAATTTTCATTCATTCAAACCCTTATCTAAACCCGAATGATGCATAGGAGACTGCATCATGTAAACGCAGTGTTATCTTGTTCGTTAACACATGAAGGAAAGGTGATCAGCCCTCCGCTTCAGGTACCAGTCCAGGGTAATATTGAATAAATATTAGAGTAAAAAAAATCACCTATATTTATTTGACCCCCCCATGGATTGATTGAAAATAGTCAAATAATGTTATTTTTATTTAGGTGTTAATAAAAAAATTGTTACTAAAGTATGCCCTTCATTTCTACAGTGTCCTGTCTGTTCATCGCCATACAAATACGCTACAATAAATTAAAACTACATTAAACATAACTAAAAATATTTTACCCCCCTAGAAAATTTTCTGCGGGCACCCATGGACCCCCCCCCCCCCTATGGTAGCCAAACGCGGTAGCCACTATACTATGGAGGCAGAAAGCTTTATAGTAAAATAATTCCTTTCTTTTTACAGGATGTTTTCATTCTTTTGACACCGGGTGGCGGTGGGTACGGTGTCCCGGAAGAGGGAGGCACGGGAGAAGCACTGTTCCAGGAAGAGGGATGTCCCGAATTCAGTGAACGGGGAAGCGTCTACGAATACAGAATGGCACAGGAATCCGTGTGATAAATTTTAAATTAAAGTGTGATTAAAAAAGAGAAGAAAAGTAGTAACAAGACTAGTTTTGGAATCTACAGATGCTTCCATCAATGGGTTTGAATATAAACTGTAGATTCTAGTAAACTCATAGAGTTTATATTCCAACCTGTAGATGGAAGCGTCTGTAGCTTCCGAAACTAGTTGTAACAATAAGTGGTAAACACAAGTCGCTCACTCCTTTCATAAATCATAAATCAAAAATTGACAATTTTCAGCTGTGCGTGTTTTCGGAATGCCCAGAAAATGTACTATATTCAAGCAAAAGAGGCATATTTTTAACTTAATATTTACCCGCTACAGGGCAGAAAGTGTTGTTTTTGCTTTTTGAAGAAAAGGTATTGTTTAATTATTTTTTTAAATAAACTAAACAACTTTCAAATGGAGAAAAAACCTTCAGGTTTTACCTAAAAATATTTGTTGCACAGAAAAAGTTCAATAAGTGGCTTGATATTTATTTTTAAAACATTGTGTTATATTTTTAAACTTTTAAAACGCTCTCCTGAAAAATCAAGTTTTTTTATTTATGAAGTTCTTGAAAGGAGTGAGCGAAGTGTGTTATTTATAATTTACATCAACACATAATTATCTCTAAGACCATTTTACTGGTTGACTTGCAAACTATAGTTCTTTTACTAAACAGTTTCTATAGAGTTTCCAGGCCCCGTCCTGAGTAGTTCACACTGTGAGTGGGAACTGACAGGCGCAGGAAGTTATTATGATTTTATAATTTTTTTTTTTAATCTGTGGCCTTGGTAATAATAACTAATCTAAAACAATCCCTTTACATGTAAGAGTGTCATCCAACTCACGAAATCATCGAAAGCATTAAAATAAATCATCTTTTTTAAAATTTTTCTTATCAATTATTATTATTATGTTTTTAAAATATACATTTGTTACAAAATATATGTGTATTTATTTACAATTCTATATACTAACAGAAAACACAAAAATATTGATTAATTTTTCTGACAGACTATTTCAAGCGCATTGGATAAATTGCTTCAGATTTTACATTTTGACATCTCAATACAGACGAAGAAGAATATGGAAGTCTGGGCATTTACAGGGCTTGCGACCAACAGGCTTGATCACTCTACACACGTGTAACATTCACCAATTCTACCCATGATTGACAACCACACTACTCAATTTTCGGAACTAAATATATTGTTTTCTGTCCGCCTCCGTAGTGTCACGCTCAGCTACCGTACTGGAGGTCCCGGATTCAATTCCTAGGGAGGGGGGGTCAAATAAATATGAGTGATTTTTTTTACTTGAATATTTATTCAATATTACCCTGGACTGATACTTGAAGTGGAGGGTGATGATCCTTCCTTCATGTGTTAACGATCAAGACAACACTGCGTTTATATGATGCAGTGCCCTATGCATCATAGGGTGTGGATGAGGGTCTAAAAATGAATGGAGATTTATTGATCAAACTTGTGCACAGTACATGTGAGATCACAACAGCCATCTATGTTGGAATAAGAAAAGCTTTAATTAAGCAAAGACTCCTTCTATTTGTATGAAAAATTCGAATCTTCTATGTTGAGAAGTCAAAAATGTAAAAAATAACTTCATGAATTCATTCAGCAGTCACTTTGTGGTAAAATCTATCCATTTTTAATTAAATTTTTACTTAGTAAATACGGTGTTTGAAAATGATGAGGAATGCATCGAAACACGTGTCACAATATATTTGAAGAAATAGAGGTATTTACTAAGTAAAACTTAAATTAAAAATGTAAAAAATAACTAAACGGAAATAATCCAGATTTGTGAACAAGCATTTGGATACGCTCAAAATGTTGTACTTCAGATTCAATCCATAGTTTGTGGGATAGGAGCATTCGCTTCTCTGTGCTCATAGGCCAAGAAGCACTGCAGTTCTATGAGTATGCTGATGGCGGTGCTGCCTTGGCCAGAGTTGATGAGGTCCTGCAGTGTTATCTTGGTCGGGTCCGCGGGTTTCACCATGTCGAATATCTCATCCTTCACGTCTTCGAACACGACGGGCCCGTGAATTTCCATCTGCTCCTGAATCGCCTGCAGGAAGAGATCAATTTATATATTTATTTCGCTAATAATGATATACTATTTTCGTAAGCATACTGAGAAAACTAAAAATACTCAAAATGAGTTAATGTTCTACTATTTCTGAAATCATATTTGTCCGCCTCCGTAGTGTAATGGTCAGCACGCTCGGCTACCGTTCTGGAGGTCCCGGGTTCGATTCCCAAGGGGGGTAAAATAAATATAAGTGATTTTTTCACTGTAATATTTATTCAATATTACCCTGGACTGGTACCTGAAGCGGAGGGCTGATCACCTTTCCTTCATGTGTAAACGATTAAGATAACACTGCGTTAATATGACACAGTGCCCTATGCACCATTGGGGTGCGGATAAGGGTTTTATTATTATTATTATTATTTCTGAAATTGTTCTTCAGATAAAAAAAAATGTAAGGAGAATGTGGTTGGTAATAGAAGCAGAGGAAGGATAATGAAAAACTTGGCTCTATCAAGTATTCAAATTCTAGAAATTAGTCAGGTCAGCAGTCGGAATAATTGGCGGGTTTATATGAGGAGATGCATGGATGTGAAAGAGGTGGAGATTGTTTCCAAAGACAGATTGGTGTGGCATTCTATTCTCTCTGCTTACCCCTGCAGAAGCAGCGAGATGGATAGTTCGTTGAAAAAATTAGGATACTAGAGCAATATTATAATTGAATCTGAAAGATTAATTTCTTGTATGTTTTTCGCAGATACTTTGTGGCACATTTTATAAACTTTATAAAATAAAACAACCCTTTTTAACCATTTTTTTATTGGTACATTTTTTCTCCAACCGGTTTCGAAATATACATGTTATAGAAAGTTTATTCACAAATGTACCAGTTATAGAAAGCAAGGGTATTTATTATCCGAGAAATAATGGAGAATTCTGACTTATCGAAAGTGGTACAAGAAGACTTGTTGAAGGCCTGATATTTTGCCTTGAACAGAATTATTAAAAAAAAGAGTACATGATAAACCCTGATGATGACAAGGTTCTTGTCGAAACCAGTTGGAGAATAAATGTACCAATGAAAAAAGTGGTTAAAAACAAAGTTGTTTTATTTTATAAAGTTTGAAAGATAAATCCTTAAAATTTACATTTAAAGATTAATAGTCTAATTTACAGATTTTGAAAGCATGAAATATGACAAAAATAAAAAAACAAAAATACAGTCAATAATGAGAAGAAAATGTTGATTTTTCTTGTTTGAAAAAATACCAGTATTTCTTAAAATCTATTCTAACACCTGTTTCGATCTATTCCGCATCATTTTCAAATACAGTACGGTGTCAAAACACGTGCCACAATAGATTTTAAGAAAAAGTTTATCTCATATATTTGTCTGCCCGTTCTTTCCTCACTCATTCGTCCGCATGTCCAAGCCATCTCAATAGATATGAATACGATTAGGTTGAAAGTCGAGCAGTTGTTTCTGCGAGTGCAATATGACCTTGAAGAAGTAGTTGAGGGTGAAGCTGTCCAGGTAGCCGGCGTGATGGATGTCCAGCACCCTGAAGAGGTACTGCAGGCTCTGCGGCTCCTTGCGGTTCTCCAGCGCGAGCACGAGGTCCAGGAAGGACTTGTAGTCCATCTCCCCCTCGTACGTCAGGCACTGCTGGAACACCCGCGCCAGGAACGTGCGCGTCAGCGTGCCTGACCCGTACCTGCCCGCACAACACTCCGCGTCAGTCCACATGTCAAGCACAACTATGATATGTTTATGAATAAATGTTTCTTGTTTCCATCTTACTCTAGACCATGGAACTTGTTTTAATGTACCTTACTTAACACACTTAGGACGGGAAAGGCATTTCTACCCGTTTAGTTGATTGATGCTTAAGGATGGGAAGGGTATTTTTACCTTCTGCGCCGGCCTCATTTCAAAGGCAGAAAAGGAGGAATTACATATTGAATGTATTTATTTTTTATATAATAAATGTTAAAATCAAACACTGATTTTTGAGTAAACTAAGTTGTATTTTATTGTTGAAAAACACATCCGTTTTAATTGAACAACATTTTATAATTAAAATGTAACATTGTTTTGAAATCACTATAGTTTTTTACTCTTACCACTCTGTAGGCCAGACATTCTGGCCCGTATGATTCTAGTAGGCTGCTCCGTGGGCCACAATGTCTGGCCCGGCGCAGGTATAACTTTAATCACTGATTTCTCTCGTATATCACCCAAGTATAATCTACTAAAAAATATTTCAGATAAATACAGTTAATCTTAAATAACATGGTCATACGAATTGCCAGACAGAGTGTCCCAAAATTAGGGAACCAAAATATTTATTTAAATGGTAGAAAAACGTCGCATTTTTTTTAATCAGAGCAGCTGATCAGTTATGAGAAAAAAATGGTCAGAGTGGAAAAGGTTAAAACAAAGTTACATTTCAATTATAAAATGGAAAATCACAAAGTCGGTGTTTCAAATACAAATTATAAATATGGAGTAAAAAAAAAGCCTAAACAACTCCTTTCCGAAATGTGTTAACTTCTACAAAATTAAATGGCAATAAAATATATAAATACTTACCCTTGTAGTTCGTCAAGGCTCAGTAGGCCATTCTGGTTGGTGTCAAGATTTAAGTACTGGCCGTAAACTCTCAGGGCTGATGTAGCCGAGAACCAGTTCTTCTCCTGAATTTCCATCGACAGATCTTCTTCCCGCAACTGTTGGTAACAATAAAAGCCTTCAATATGCAAACAATAAATAAACAAAGTCTAACATTATACTGGCGATGTTCAATTAGCCAGTGATGTTTTAAATGATAATATAATAAAACCCTTAGTAACCTTAGTAACCTTAGTAACCCTAGAAAAAAAATATTTTTATAATTTATATTTGAAGCACTAACTTTGTGATTTTCCATTTTATAATTGAAATGTAACTTTGTTTTAAAATCACTATAAATATATTTATTTCAATTCAAACCCTTATCCGCACTCCAATTGTGCATAGGGCACTGTGTCATATAAACGCAGTGTTATCTTGATCGTTTACACATGACGGAAAGATGATCAGCCCTCTGCTTCAGGTACCAGTCCATGGTAATATGGAATAAATATTACAGTGAAAAAATCACTTATATTTATTTTACCCCCCTTGGGAATCGAACCCTGGACCTCCAGAACGGTAGCCGAGTGTGCTGACCATTACACTTCGGAATCGGATGTTTTTACCTACTCCAAAAAACAAACGTGATTTAAAAAAAAAAACTCTAAATAACTTTTGCTTCAGTTCAAATGAAAAAAAAAGTTTTGACAGTAGAATTCTGTGTTTTTGAAATAATTACTAAATATAATTCATTATCTCATTTATATAGAATGTCAGAGGACAGACTTCTACGTATCGCCCTTCAAGGTAACCCTGAAGGACGCAGACCCCCAGGCAGACCTCCGAAAAGATGGAAAGACAGCTGGGAGTCAACATCCCAAGAGCGACATGCGGAGGCACAAACAGATCCCTAGGATCTACAAAAAGAAGAAGAAGAAGAAGATTAATATATTTTAAAAATGTGTTTAAAGTGCGTCAAATTGGCTAAGCAACCCTAACGGACCCAAACCAGATGCGAAAAATTTGACTAGGCAATGTGATACTGTACCCAAAAATGTGTTTTAAATTCAATCGCCCATTACTGATTCATTGTACCTCGATCATGTCTTCGAGGAAGTTGGAAGCCAGGATGTTGATTATCCTCACTCTGCACGTCCGGAGTGGATCCAGAAAGAACAGGAACTTCCTGGAAGCCGTGCAGACGTAGAAGCTGCCGAATGACGGAGTCAGAGCTTCTAGCGCTGGCAGAGTCGGCACTAGGTCTTTGATGTAATTGTCAAGGTCCTGAAACAAAATAAACTTATTAATCGAGCCTCGCAATGGCAGAATCTAGAAGAAAAACAGATAAAATGAGGAATGTGGAGCATATCGCTCACTCCTTTCAAGAACGTCATAAATAAAAAATCATCAATTTTCAGTTGTGTATGTTTTCAGAATGCCCAGAAAATGTACTATATCCCAGAAAAAGCGGCATATTTTTAAATTAATATTTACCCGCTACAGGGCAAAAAGTGTTGTTTTTGCATTTTGAGGAAAAGGTTTTGTTTATTTTTTTTTTTAAATATACTAATATTTTTCAAATGGAGAAAAAACCTTTAGGTTTTACCTAAAAAGATCTGTTGCACAGTAAGAAGTTTAATAAGTGGCTTGATATTTATTTTGAATAAATTATATTATATTTTTAAACTGACTTTATTTTTTATTTATGACGTTCTTGAAAAGAGTGAGCGATATATGAGTGAGTGTTGCCAGATTTAGAAGGCAAGGACTGCCTGTAGAAATATAAGATCGCTGCAGTCCGAAGACGTCCATCAACGGCACACATAATCGGTTTTCAACCAGCCGGTTGATCGGTAAATTTGGCTTATTGCCAATAGAGAATTAAACTAACTAACTAACCATCACGCCGCTTCACCGCAGGGGTAGGCAGAGAGAATAGAGCGCCACACCACTCTGTCTTTGCAAACATTCTTCGCCTCTTCCACGTTCATGCATCTCCTCATACATACCCGCCGATTGTTACGACTCCTAACCTGACCACTTTCAAGTATTTGGCATACCTGATTGTGTCATGTTTTTCTCAGTCTTCCTCTGTTCCTTTTTCCAATAACATTAGCCTCATAAATTTCTTTTACCGTTCTTTCCTCACTCATTCGTTCTACATGTGCAAACCATCTCAACACACCTTTCTTAATTTTATCGATAATGCTTATCTCAGCGTTGCATTCCTTTCTTATTTCACTATTCGAACATCTATCATGCATCGTTTTGTCGCACATTCTTCTGAGAGATTGCACTCAGTCTATTTTCATCCTTCTTTTGCCAACTCCATGTTTCACTTCCATACATTAGAGTTGGAACCAGGATTTCGTTGTGTACTGCCAGTACTAAATGATAATACTAAGTAAGATAAATGAGTGAATATTGCCAGACATGGAAGGCAAGCACTGCCTGTAGAAATGTAAGATCCCTGCAGTCCGAAGACGTCCATCAACGGCACACATATTCGGTTTTCAACCAGTCGGTTGATGGGTAAATATGGCTTATTGCCAATAGAGAATTGCCGGTGAATAAATTCACAAACTCACTTGCTCCCTCAGGTAGCCTTGTCCCGTGGGGTCGTACACGGATAATCTGATCCTGCTCTGCTTGTACCAGGATTTCCGCATCACATAGTTGAATAGGGAATCCACGGCCACACATCCGGGATGTTCTCGCTGCAGTTTTCCAAACACTGTTGCCGTGAGGAAAGGCCTACAAAACGTGATTTGAAATGAGAGAAAATTCAATTGATAAAACTGTCATTAATTGATTCGGCAGTTACTTTCTCGTAAATTTATATTCTTTGTATATATGTGTTTAACCATTCGCCTCCTCAGCGCGCTCGGCTACCGTACTAGAGGTCCCGGGTTCGATCCCCGGGGGGGTCAAATAATAGTAAAGTGATTTTTTCACTTGAATATTTATTCAATATAACCCTGGACTGGTATCCGAAGCGGAGCTGATCACCTTTCCTTCGTGTGTTAATGATCGATATAACACTGCGTTTATAAGATGCACTATTTCACAATTTTCATTAATTGATTAGGACGTTAGTTTGTGGTAAAATCTATCAATTTTTAATTATAGTTTTACTTGGCAAATACCACTATTTCTTGAAATCTACTGTGACACGTGTTTCGATGATATAACCACAAAGTGATGCCAAATCAATCGAGGAAATAATCTCATTAATAAACTGAACAAATAAAAAAAAAAAAACAAAATAAGGGATAATCATTACTTGAACTTCGGTTCCACTTTGTCTCTGAGCTTTTTAAACTCGGTGTATGTTAGGTACTGGTCTTCGGCACATGTGAACATGTCCCCCTTGTCTAGAAGTGACCAGAACTGCTTCAGTTCAGCATTTTCCACCAATTCCTCACTTTTCTCCTGAAGAAACATCGACCGGGATTCTTCTCTGAGCTTGCGGCCCAGAAATTCATTCTCCTCGGGTAATTTGTGATAGAATTTAGGGATGGCCTTGTAAGATTCCTCAGGGGCTGGCAAGTTTGGCTTGTAATTTTGATTGAATTCTGCGGTCTCTATTTCTAACCGTTTTTCGGGAGGCACAAAATCCGGAGAGTCTGAAATACAAAATTAATTTAAATATACTTGTTTACATATGTAATTCATAATTGTTGCAAAAGTAAAAATACTTGTTACACGCATTTGCGCGAAAATAGTTTTATTCAATTCGAATAACAAACCTTCAAGCTTCTTAATGTATTTCCGCAGCCTAGCTTTCAAATCCATTCTTGGTTGAGAGCTTCAGGGTTTTTCAATATCATAAATTAAATATTTCTAGTGATATTTGTTTGAAATGATATATTATTTTGTTTAAAAATAAACAAATGATACGTCAACTATTTTCATGGTTATGTTTTCTTTTTGAAGTTCGGTATCCATAGAAACAAAAAGAAATATTTGTTGCGCATATTCTGTTCTGATAAGGTACCTACTCAATTTTTCTATAGTGGGTTGACAAATGCGCAATCTGTATTTTGTCTATGGAAGTGTAATTTTGACGTTTCGTTGTAAACATATTTTTAAGGTTATACTTAAAAGTCCGAGATAAATTAAAAACAAAACATATAACATGAGTGACGATTCTGACGATGAAAACTATTGTAGATATGGAACTCCTTTAGATCCTTATGACGAAGGTGAGTCAAATTATTAAATGAATATTGTGAAGTAGTACAATTGATTGACTGTCGTTTTCAATGATTTCAATGCCTATTTTTTGCTATATAAATTATTCCAAGGATTCTTTGACAAGGTGTGACGTGTTTCAGATGATGTGCCGAAGAAGAAGTCGTCATATCAAGATGTCAGCGAGCAGTACGCCTTGGATGCCAATGGTAAACGGCGATTTCATGGGGCCTTCACTGGTGGTTTTTCAGCCGGCCATGGGAATACGGTGGCCGTTCCTGAGGGATGGACTCCTTCCACGTTTAAGAGTTCCCGCTCGGACCGAATTCAGAAAGCTGTAAGTCATTACAAACTTGTGTTATTTTATTTTATTTATTTATATTATTTTTGTCCGCCTCCGTAGTGCAATGGTCAGGACGCTCGGCTACCGTATTGGAGGTCCCGGGCTCGATTCCCAGGGAGGGGGGGGGGGGGGGTGAAAAATCACTTATAGTCACTTAAAGTGAAAAATTACTTTTATTTTTTTATCAGTTATATTTATTTGACAACCCCCCAGGGGGGCGTCAAATAAATATAACTGATTTTTACAACCGGTGTTGAAATATATTAGGGTATTTGACATTGATTTATTGTGCAGTGTTGTTATGCCACATTTTATGTTCTTCTCTTCAATTTTTACAGCAATTCCAAAAACCCGAAGACTTTATGGACGATGAGGACAGAAGTGAGTTTGGCATAGCTCCGAGAGAAGTTCGGCCGACAAACGAATTTGGAGGAAACAAAAGAAAAAGACAGGCGCAGTTTCATGATGGCCCTATTCCCGGTTAGTTTACATATTTTTTTTTGAGGGCAACATTAATTTTATTGCCAACAATATAAAGTGTACTTTAATGAAAATGAGAGGTCAATTATATGGATTTACTAATAAAATAAAATAGTCCGCCTATAAAATATAAGTCCATATATTTCAAGTACAGGTATATCTCATTTTATGCAGGGGTTCCATTCCGAGAGACACTGGCTTAATTTTTTTGGCATAAAACGAACATAAATATAATAGACAATATGAGCAACAATAACAAATTAAAAAGTATCATTTGCTTTGATTGTTGCTTCATTTCTTGCAGAATCATAGCATAAGGGTGAACGGCAGCCGTAACGCTTCTTTTAACATTTGCGTTTCAATTAAAATCCCCATCTATATCACAGAACTCATCTGTCAAACTTTTTATGGAAGAAAGGCTACGAGTTGGCCATTTTTTATGATTTTCCTATCGTTTTCATTCTCATCCTCCTCTTTGAGATTTTCTGATTGAGTGTGATCTGATTGCTTTATCAACTCTTCTAATTCTTGAAAAGGAAAACCCGTGGCCGGCACCAACCTCCGCACTTGTGAATCGGTGTAAATCGAATGGGCGCAAAACAAGGTTTACCTGTACTTGATCATGCTAAGTTTACCTCGTAATTTTTCTGCTTCTATTTCCATCTACATTCGCGTCATATATTAATTTTATCATTCCTTTCACAGGTCAGCCCGTGCTGCAAGTACTATTGGAACCTGTACACGAAACGGCCGCCATGAAGATACTCCGAAGTATGGGCTGGAGGCCGGGCAAGGGTATCGGAGAGAAGGTGACGAGGAAAGAGAGGAAGAAGACCAAAAAAGTGTATTCCTGCCATATACCCAAAGAGTTTAGAGTGAGTATTCCAGTTTGGCATCTTTCTTATTGTCATCTGATAAACCAGTTGTTTTGTGGGGTTTTACAAAAAAATTGAGATACTTACCGTGTGTTAATTTAGCAATAAATAAGTCTATTATTACTGATAACAAATAAAATAAAAGTTTTACTTGGTAAATACCACTATTTCTTAAATTCTATTGTGACACGTGTTTAGATGCAATTTGCTTAATTTTCAAACACCTGTGTCACAATGTGCTGGGCCTCAGCCATGGGTCGTTTACATAGTAAAGTGTATGAAACCTGCCTCGCGACATCTCTGCACTAAAAGAAAATATCATTTGCGAAGTTAATGGCACCCCGACGTCACTTCTCCAGCGAGTGGCACGGAATACTGAGCCCAGATTCGAAGAGTGTGTCCGACGTGACGGTCTACATTTAGACGAAATAATTTTTTAGGAATTAAATCCGCACTTCTCTTTTTTGTAATAGTTATTGAAATAAATGCAGTTTGCAGTTTATTTTTTATTTAAATTTAAAATCCTAATTCTGCCACCAGACAACCCTGTACAAATCGCTCACTCCTTTCAAGAACGTCATAAATAAAAAATCATCAATTTTCAGTTGTGTATGTTTTCAGAATGCCCAAAAAATGTACTATATCCCAGCAAAGGAAGCATATTTTTAACTTAATATTTACCCGCTACATGGCAGAAAGTGTTGTTTTTGCATTTTGAAGAAAAGGCATTGTATAATAATTTTTTTTTTAAATGAAGTACATATTTTTCAAATGGAGAAAAAAAGCTTCAGGTTTTACTTAAAAAGATCTGTTGCACAGTGAAAAGTTCAGTAAGTGGCTTGATATTTATTTTTAATACATTGCAGTATATTTTTAAACTTTAAAAACATTCTCATGAAAAATCAAGTTTTTGATTTATTACGTTCTTGAAAGGAGTGAGCGAAATGCTATATTTTTACATTTCAATTTTTAAGTCTAATTTTCCAAGGTAGTTTAAAATGTAAATTTGTTTTTCATAACCGATATTGCATTACTACAGAGCACTTCGATGGAGTTAGAGGAACAACCAGCCGATCCGGAGAGCAATGAGAGTTCTGAAGGAGATGAGGAGTATTCGGAGTTGTTATTCGAACCGGATGACTTGGAGCCATACATGGCAGAGCCGAAGACCAACTGCTTCGGGCTGGGATATTCCGGCTTGAGCAGACACTCAGTTCTCGGCGCCTTTCAAGAATCAGACACGGGAGCGACGGGAGAATGGAGAGGAAGCCATCTTGTCACCAGTGATAAAGGAAAAAAGGTATGGTAATAAAAATTAATTTTATTTTTATTTTTTTTTATTTCAAAACATATTACATACATAAATCATATAAAGTGAAACCTCTATCCATCGTTTTTAAAGGGACCTATTAAAATAATCTATGAATGCGGGAAAACAATGAATGCAGGATTAAGAGGTCAATACGCAAATAGAAACGACCGAGTAAAGATACCGTCCTCCCAATCTGCATAACCATTCGTAGGCTAGAATTCTAAGAAGAATAAATGTTTCAGATGCAAATGTATTTTTAAAAAAAAACCTGAATAGAATTTAAAAAAATACTTTTGTTTTTTAACTGTTTTATTTTCGTAAGTCAATAGTATATTTTCGGCTTTGCAAATAGTATTTTTTCAGCATCAGTTATTGAATGTTTGATTCCCAGGGGGGGGTGAAAATAAATATTAGTGATTTTACACTGATATTTATTTAATATTACCCTGGACTGGTTTCTGAAGCGCAAGAGTGATAACCTTGCCTTCATGTAAGTAACGATCAAGATACCACTGCGTCAATACGATGCAGTGCCCTATGCACCATTGGGTGCGGATAAGGGTTATAAGTATAAACTTCTTTGTGTGTTCTTCTCCAATACTGTAGCCAAGTGTACTGACCATTGCACTACGAAGGCGGACATCTCAAGTTTAGGCACCTATAATTTTTTTATGTTTTAGGTGTCAATAAGGGGGCAGGCCTTTGGAGTAGGGGCGATGGAAGAAGAAGACGAAGATATCTACGCCAGAGAAGACCTGTCGAATTATGACTTTGCGCTGGATAATTTGGGAAAGGCGAGTGACAAAAATCGAAGCGCATCCAAGTCGAAACAACCTCCGGTATCATACAGATCTGTAAGTGAAATATTTATATACGGCAAAAGTATATAAGTCTTGTGATGAAACAAAATTTAAGTATAAACCGAAAACTCAACATACATGAAGAAGAATATGGAATTTTTGATTAACGTTTTACACCGTACGGTGTTTGAAATGATGCGGAATGCATCGAAACACGTGTCACAGCAGATTTTAAGAAATAGTGGTATTTACTAAGTAAATCATTTATTAAAAATGGAAAGATTTTACCACAAAGTGACTGCGGAATCAATTAATGAAAGAATATGGAAGTCTGGGCATTTACAGGGCTAACGACCTAGGGCATAGGCTGATTTAAGTGATCACTTTACACACGTGTGACATTCACCAATTCTACCCACGATTGACAACCACACTACTCAAATTCTTTGAAGTTCTATATATATGATCCAATTTCGAAACATTGTACTTGAATCTTCTTCAGCTTCTTCATAGATTTCTCTATTGGTGAGATGAAGAAGCTTTTTTATTGAGCAGAAACTCTTTTATTTGTATGTGAGGTCCGAATCCTGGATTATAATCACATATAAGACAAACGCCAGAACATATCCTTTTCATTTTATTATTTTAACTTGTAATTTGACCAGACAATTTATTTACAAACATTTTGAAAACATGTTTTCAACATTTTCTCAATACGTTGAAAACTTTACATTTTTTGTCATTGTATTTTTACAGGTATTGTCCGATTTCGTACCCGCTAGCAGTAAGGTCACTCCTGTTAAAGTATACCCGCCTCCAGTATTGCCTCGTGATTTTGTCCCTTCTGTCATTAGACCTTCCAGATTCAGTCCACTCGGTGAAGGAACTTCGGGAACTGCTCCGGAAATTAGGGACAGAGGCAAGTTGTAAAATGCAATTGTTTTTAATTTTATTTTTACTATGTACTATTTTATTTATTTACATAAATAGCTATTTTTTTTTACAATTTCTATACATTTCTAATTAATACATATTTTTAGTTGCGCTGAACCTCTGTGAACTTACTATGTATTTTGCGAGATACTCGCTCACACATATTTTTTTTTACATATTTAAAATAATACTCAATGTTCTGAGACATATCACTTATATATTCTGCAGAGGATTCCACATTCAACAAATAAAAATGCATGAGAGCCAAACGTCTATATGTTAAAACAATTTTTTCTCAAAAAAATACCTCCCAGCTAAACGACACACACATCGCCAATAACACACTATAAATAATATACACATTCATAGAAACACAAGATCAAAGAGTGTTGGGTTGTGGTCCCGTGGTTAGTGTCACGGACTCTTGAGTCAGAGTTTCTCGGTTTGAGCCCACTCTACCATAATTTGATACCTATTTCTAATAATGAGCCGCTTAGGGTCACAGACATAGTATGAAATTTAATAATTTTTATAAATTATAAAAAACACAAGTATTTCTCTTTTACTATCTAAGTGTTAAGCCTCACATGAGACCCTTTTCAAACTTCTAAAAAAAATAAAAATATCTTGCTATTGTGTCTTATTATTACCTACATAAATTTCACGCTTACGAAGGTAATAATATTTTGAATGAATTATTATTATTATTTTTTTTTTAAACCCTTATCCGCACCCCAATGGTGCATAGGGCACTGTGTCATATAAACGCAGTGTTATCTTGATCGTTTACACACGAAGGAAAGGTGATCAGCCCTCCGCTTCAGGTACCAGTCCATGATAATATTGAATAAATATTACAGTGAAAAAATCACTTATATTTATTTTACCCCCCTTGGGAATCGAACCCGGGACCTCCAGAACGGTAGCCGAGCGTGCTGACCATTACACTACGGAGGCGGACATTATACTTATTAAAAAAAAATTGATCACTGTGTCATGGTTTAATAATTGCATATTTATTAAAAATTCCATATTTTGATATATTTTTGTTTTGTTTCGTAGGTTTGGGTCGCCATGATTTGAGTGCGAGGCATCGAGGTGCGTTATTGGGTGAAACAATATCGGAGAGTCCTGCAAAGGAAACTGTTTCGACCGATCAACAACCTGAAAAAAGCGACAATAAAGTTACAATATCCAAAACCTACGAAGAGAGAATAGCGGCGATTACCGGGAGGAATGTCAGCTTCGTAACAGATCCCGGTCAGGCCAAAGACACCGAGAAAAGTGATGACGAAAAGACGGCCGCTTTCAAACCGTTTGTGGCGAACCCGACCAAGCAGTCGCGATATGAGAAGTACGTGGAGTTGCGATGTTCCGGACGGGATGTGACGAGCGAGGATCTGTCGGTTAGCGGAGAGAAGTCACGACTAACGGAGTGGGAGCGGGTACGGGAATTATCGGAGTTTGAGAGATCTTTCAAGTTATACAAGCCGCTTACGGGATTGATGAATGAAAGGTAATGTAAAATATAAGATTATAAATAACTAGTCAACAATCTTCGCTTTTTCACATTTCGCTCACTCCTTTCAAAAACATCACATATTTAAAAAATCGTCAATTTTCAGGTGTGCATGTTTTCGGAATGCCCAAAAAATGTACTATATCCCAGCAAAAGCGGCATATTTTAACTTAATATTTACCCTCTATAGGGCAGAACGTGTTATTTTTGCATTATGAAGAAAAAGTATTGTTTAATTATTTTTTTTAAATATACTCAATATTTTTCAAATGGATAAAAAACCTTCAGGTTTAACCTAAAATGATCTGTTGCACAGTAAGAAGTGCAGTAAGTAGCTTGGTATTTATTTTTTATACATTTTATTATATTCTTAAACTTTAAAAACGATCTCCTGAATTTTTTTTGATATATGACATTGTTGAAAGGAGTGAGCGATTTATGCATCTCCTCAAACATGCGCGCCAATTATTCCGACTTCTGATCTGACCACATTCAAGCTTTTGAAATACTTTATTATGTCGAGATTTTCTTGGTCTTTGTTATTTGAATTAATTGATTCGCCAGTTATTTTCTGGTAATATATATCCATTTTTATTTCGAGTTTTACTTGGTAAATATCGCTTTTTCTAAAGTTCTATTGTGCCACATATTTATATGCATTCTGCATCATTTTCAAACACCAATTTTTTTTAAATGCGTATGTTGACGGTGATTATTACGACTCCTCTCCTAACTACTTTCTAGTATTTCAAATACTTGAAAAATCGTTTTCCACGGTCTTCTTATGCTTCTATTTCCAAGTACATTAGCCTCATAAAATTGTTTTACCATTCTTCCCCTTCTCATTCGTTTCACACGTCCAAACCATCTCAACACACCTATCTTTATTTTATCGAAAATGATTATCTCAGCCTTGTATTCTTTTTAGCCTATCCCCCACAGCAGCTATGTCGTTGGATTATCTTTTTTGAGGTTTTCAGACGCCTCTTTTTTTCTCCCAAGGTCTCCATCTCAAAAGTGAAAGGGGTCCATTTTGTGGGGTCATACCTTGCAACATGTCCCGCACATTGCCACTTGAGTCTTGTCACGCGATCCATGATATCCGCTATATACATAACATTAATGAAAGTTGGGTTGTGGTCCCGTTTTTAGTGTTGCGATTTTGAGTCTAAGTTTCTAGGTTCATACCTACTCTTACACAACTTCCAATGATTCCTATTTTTAATAACGGGCTGTTTTGGCCTACGAATAGTGAGAAATTTAAATATAAAGGTGTGTATTTTTAAAATATATAATATAAAGAACCATGTGGATTTTCTTTTTCATAGATTTGTCTCTGCTGCGCGTCCGGACGAAGACATAACGAAAGTGGAAAAACAACCGAGAGACAGCTCCCTGTATGCTGATCCGGAAAAGCTGGAAGCCGCCAGACTCGGGATGTTTGGGAAACTCACCAGGGAGACCAAGCGATGGGTTCCGGACTCTATGCTCTGTCGAAGGTTCAACATTGCGGATCCCCATGAAGGAGAGTGAGTGACTTTTTACATATTATTGTCAGTCATATTCATAGTTTGTTTATAGATTTGGCGTTTAATTTGTAGAACTCCATTTTAATTTATGTATTAAATGTTAAATCAATCACTGATTTTTTGAGTCTACTAAGTTGTATTTTATTGTTGAAAAAACACATAAAAATCTATTTTGCGACAATTGTTTCGCCTAGTTATGGCATGTATGTTGGACATTGGTTTGACACAATTATGTAATTCAACTAAATGCCAATTTAATAAATTACTATTTTTAAACATTATTTTACAGTTTTAAAATATGTTTCAGGATCGGGCAGCCAGGAAAAGATAAAAAGAAGCTGACTTATTCAATATTTGAATACTTAGAAGCACCCATACACAATAAAAACAGTTTCCTCAGAGAACACACTGGCGCTAAAAC
Organism: Brachycentrus maculatus; assembly: GCF_059751285.1. NCBI lineage: Eukaryota > Metazoa > Arthropoda > Insecta > Trichoptera > Brachycentridae > Brachycentrus > Brachycentrus maculatus. The sequence goes on along the minus strand of NW_028280957.1, from coordinate 18,145 downwards.
TGTCGAAAAAAATAAATGTCCCGATAATAGGGCACTGCTCAATACTAATAAGCCAACATCAATTGAAAAGAAAAATGAAAAAGATGTAGAGCTAAATAAAGAGGGAAGTCAGAAGACAGAAGAACCGATCAAACCGAAACGTTTGACAGTGGCGGAGCTGTTTTTACAAGAAAAAGAAAAGGAACTAGAAAGTTTGGCTACCAAAAAAGTCCAGTTGGAATTCCAGAAAGTAACAGAGAAACAAAAAGATGTAGAATCGGAAGAAATCAAAGAAACGATCGACAATTTCAACAAAATAGACCTCTACAAAGCCATCTTCTTGAGCGATAGTGAATCGGATGCAGAAGACGACGATTCTAAACAAAAAGATGTTACTGATCCAGAAAAACCCGCGAAAGAATCTAAAAATCCATTTGAATCACCTCCGAGAAACGTACTAAGAAATGAATCACCGCCTAAGGGAATTTTCGCCAATTTGAACTTCGACAGGCTGAATTCGTGGCAAAACAGCTCAACCAGAAATGATGACGATGTAATTACTTTAAATAAAGAAGCTGAGGTATCTAATGATAAAAATAAAAACCAAACACCGAAAGATAATGCAAATAATGTTACTAATTCTAAAATTGATGCAGGCCATCCGGAATCTGATGTAAACTCAGATTATTACGGTCCGAAATTACCAGAGAAGCACATTTTTAGACCGAAAGATAGTAAAGTTGTGGGGCCAGTGGAAAATTCCAGTAAATTGTCAGTCGTAGAAGTGGATTCGTCCAGTGACAGCAGTGATGGCTGGATCGAGGCGGACAAAGTCAAATCCAAGAAGTCAAAAAGCAAACACAAGAAATCTAAGAAAAGCAGCAAGAAAAAGCACAAGGAACATAAACACAAATCAAAGCGAAAACACAAAAGTAAAAGCAGCGATGATTGAATCTTTTCTTTTTAAAATCAATTATTTTTATAACACAAGAATGTAACTTTGTTATAAAATCACCATATATCTTTTTAAAACTTTAATTAACACACAATAATGGTAACCTACATAGAACTACCCTCCGTAGTGTAATGGTCAGCACGCTCGGCTACCGTTCTGGAGGTCCCGGGTTCGATTCCCAGGGGGGTCAAATAAATATAAGTGATTTTTTCACTCTAATATTTATTCCATATTACCCTGGACTGGTACCTGAAGCGGAGGGCTGATCACCTTTCCTTTGTGTGTTAACGATCAAGATAACACTGTGTTTGTATGATGCAGTGCCCTATGCACCATTGGGGGGTGCGTATAAGGGTTTGAATGAAAACATAGAACTACAAGGTTACAAGCAACGTTTTACATTTCAGTATAATATTTTACAGTACTTGAGTAGCAATACAGGGACACTACTTTATAACTTATAGACTACTTCATTAACTTATCAATGATTTTAAAATAGAATTAGATTATACGCGTATATAATAATTTTATACAATAATAAATGTATTCAGTCTTTGCGAGTTTTTAAGTTTTTTTCTCCAAAATCTTGTTCCGATTTCCGGGGTTCTACAATATACATACGTCTTTTTATGACTTACTCTAGTATTAATTATTGTCGAGGATGAAGCTGTTTTCTTGGAAACTGGTCTACATGATAATTAAGTGAAAATAGGAAATATAATGATTTTATAACAAAGTTAGTTTATATGTTATAAAAAGGAAAAATCACACTGTTAGCGCTCCAATTGTTAATATCAATTAATGTTTTTTGTATGATCCAATAAAGAGATAAACTTTGTACATTATTATTGTTGTTATAAAATTTCCTAAAATAATATTTCTGTTTTTTTTTCTCCTGTTGAATTTTACTTCCTTTTACCCATATCTAAGGTGCATAGGCCATTAGATTGATACAGCATTTTGTTGTTCTATATTTATATCTAAGATATCAATCATTTGCTGTGCCCTATGCGCTTTAAGGTGTAGATAAAAAAGGAAGAAAGAGATATAATTTCCAAGTAAATTGACTGGTAATGTAAACCATATATCGCTCACTCCTTTCAAGAACGTCATAAATCAAAAAACTTGATTTTTTAGTAGAACGTTTTTAAAGTTTAAAAATATAATACAATGTATTAAAAATAAATATCAAGCCACTTATTGAACTTTTTACTGTGCAACAGATCTTTTTAGGTAAAACCTGAAGATTTTTTCTCCATTTAAAAAATATTTAGCATGTTAAAATAAATAATTAAACAATACCTTTTCTTCAAAATGCAAAACCAACACTTTCTGCCCCGTAGCGGGTAGATATTAAGTTAAAAATATGCCTCTTTTGCTGGGATATAGAACATTTTCTGGGCATTCCGAAAACATGCACAACTGAAAATTAACAATTTTTATTTATGACGTTCTTGAAAGGAGTGAGCGATATGTCTGCCTCTGTAGTGTAGTGTAGTTCAGCACTTTTGGTTACCTCGCTGGAGGTCCCGGGTTCGATCAAACTAAATGAAAATGATAACTCACTCTAATAGTGATCTAATATTACCCAGGACTGGTACCTGAAAGACATAACTAATCACCTTGCCTTGATGTATTTAACAATCAAGATAACACTGCTTTTATACAATTCATTATTAAAGTGATAAAATATTAACTTGGACTGATACCTGAAGCGCAGAACTGATCACCTTGCGTTTACGTATTTGATAAATCAAGATAACACTGCTTTTATGCAATGCATTTGTATACAATAGGTGAGGGTTAGTGTATAATAAAATGAGAAGAAATAATAAGTATAGTAGTATTCCATGAAAATATGTTCTTCGAAAATATCTTAAGGCCGAACTCGCAAACATCCAATTAAAGAAGCGATCGGCAGCGCAAGGGTCCAGACGAGTCTCCGCGCACAATTTTTTTAAAAGTATATATATACATTGTGAAAATAAAAATTCATAATTTTACTATTTTCTTTTCGAAACCATTTATTTATTTCAACACATATAATAGATATGTTGAGATGGTTTGGACAAGTAGAACGAATGAGTGAGGAAAGAACGAAAAACAAATTTATGAGGCGAATGTAATTGGGAAAAGGAGCAGAAGAAGACCGAGAAAAACGTGGCACGATCAGGTATGCCAAATACTTGAAAGTGGTCAGGTTAGGAGTCGTAATAATCGGCGGGTGTGTATGAGGAGATGCATGAACGTGGAAGAGGCGAAGAATGTTTGCAAAGACAGAGTGGTGTGGCGTTCTATTCTCTCTGCCTACCTCTGCGGGGAAGCGGCGTGATGGTTAGTCAGTTAGTTAGTTATTTTTATTTATTTCAAAGAAAAATTTACGTTTTCAAAATAGAAACTGTTTTTATCAACAAAAAAAATTGCGTTAAATGTTACCTGAGTTGAAAGAAAATTAGTTTGATATTTATCGTGTATTGGGCCTTAAGGCGGGATATTCGATAGCCCGCAACATAATTTTCTTTTAACTCGGGTAACATTTACAACATTTTGAGTGTGTCCAAATACTTGTTCACAAAATCTGGATTATCTCCAATTACAGGAGTTATCTTTATTTACAACAGTTTGAGTGTGTCCAAATACTTGTTCACAAATTTGGATTATCTCCAATTAAAGGAGTTATTTTTCATATTATTTTTGACATCTTCTATCTTGACAGTATATATCACTGACTCTATTTCCATGTTGTTGTGCATTTTGTCAAAGCTTTCTTTAAATTAAAAATAAAACAGTTGCATATATGTACATATGTGAACCAATTTAGAAACCTTGTTCTTGAATCACTAAAACTTCAACAGAGACATCTATTGGTGAGATGAAAAGAAGCTTTTTTATTGAGTAGAAACTCTTATATTAGTATGTGAATGTTACACGTGTGTAAAGTGATCACTTAAACCAGCCTATGACGGTCGTCAGCCCCCTATATGCCCAAACTTCCATATTCTTCCTCATCTTTGATGAAATTTCAAAAATAATATGAAAAATAACTCCTGTAATTCGAGATAATCCATATTTGTGAACACGTATTTGGACACACTCAAAATGTTGTAAATAAATGATTTTAAGTAATTGGGAATTCTAGCTTGTTGAATTGTTACGTTTTGGTGCGATTTAATGATTTCATATTGGTTTAACACAGGATTGGTCACGTTTTGTCAATAGTAATTTCAATAGATATGTCGCAACTTTAATTATAATCATAAAACCCTTATCCGCACCCCAATGGTGCATAGGTAACTGTGTCATATAAACGCAGTGTTATCTTGATCGTTTACACATGAAGGAAAGGTGATCAGCCCTCCGCTTCAGGTACCAGTCCATGGTAATATTGAATAAATATTACAGTGAAAAAATCACTCATATTTATTTTACCCCCCTTGGGAATCGAACCCGGGACCTCCAGAACGGTAGCCGAGCGTGCTGACCATTACACTACGGAGGCGGACTTTAATTAGTAAATAAAAAAATGTAAAAAAAATCACCTAGTTTTCGGTGAACAAATGGTACATTTTCTAAACCACCCTATACGTTTCTAGCACACTTGTATTTTCTGGGATGAGATAAGAAGAGAACTCGTCTGTATTCCCCTCTCAGTAGCGGTACAGCGCTATTTCATTATTGGATACGTTTGCCCCAATATTGGCGACCGCAAGCCGCAAACTGGAAAACAAAGACGTTGAAATTCGCATCTCGAATCCCTACCGAGCTGACGGAAATGGTTTCATTAAATATTGATTTCGGCTTCTGGCGAATTTATAGGTGGTTGCTATGTGTACAAAACTCGACAAGTAGAATATATTATAAATACGTTTACTGAAATAAGTGAAGTTAGGTACTATATTATAATAATCTTGGATGATTTATATAGCGCCATTTTCGTAAAAAAACTACCTCAAGGGCGCTTATACAAGTATGGGTTATGATATTTGAAAGCTGTCCCACTGCATGTCGTTCGTTTTAATACAGAAGCATCTAGGCTTTCTGACAGATCTGCTCTTGCAAAGCAATTTTTTAAAGTAAGTTGCGAAATTTATTGAAAATGTGAAATGTGAATTTACATGTAAAAGCTTTCAATATACCTGTCACTGCCAATCTAAATAAATACAAGTTGTAACTCCGTTACCAAATTTTCTAGAAGTACCCCGGTGTAGGCAGTGAAAGGGATTAGTATTAAGTTCAGTTAGTCAGCTAGATCCGATTTCGATCTGACGTTGGCCGGTACACGGACGCCCACAACCCCGACCAGCACAGCAGACAGACACGGAACAGTGCAAAGACATTTACAGAGAATGGTCAGTCATCGCATTTCCACTCAACCATTATTCATCGACACTCTATTACGGATCCCTTCCACAAGTAACGACACATATATATATATATATATATATATATATATATATATATATATATATATATATATATATATATATATATATATATATATATATATATATATATATATATATATATATATATATATATATATATATATATATATATATATATATATATATATATATATATATATATATATATATATATATATATATACGTATATACATACAAATTCATATATTTTTCTTGACACAAGCCTATCACAATCCTAACAAATGGATTATGATATGAAAATGATAATGGGAGATAATTTAAAAAAAATATATGAATGAAAAACGTCGTCAATCGGCTGAGTCTCAAGGGATGAAAGTGGAGCCGCCGTATCGCAATGATACGGCCTTCTTCTCGGTCTTCTTGGGCTGGAGCATGGCCAAGATATTGGGCAGGACGCCTCCCTGAGGGATGGTAGCGCCGGAGAGCAGCTTGTTGAGCTCCCTTCATTGTGGATATTCAACTGCAGATGGCGGGGGTGATGCTGGTCTTCTTGTTGTCACTGGAGGCTTTGTATTAGAGGCAATATAATACAATATATTTACATAAAAAATATTTTATAGAAGAATGTATAATACATTTATAGAAATAAGTTCGAGGTACAAGACAATATATTTACACAAGGAAATATCGCTCACCCAAGAGCGCTTTCAAAAACGTCATAAATCAAAAAACTTGATTTTTCAGGAGAACGCTTTTTAAGTTTAAAAATATAAACAATGTAAAAAAATAAATATCAAGCTACTTATTGAACTTTTTACTGTGCAACAGATCTTTTTAGGAAAAATCGAAGGTTTTTTCTCCATTTCAAAAATATTAAGGATATTTAAAAAAAATAATTAAACAATACCTTTTATTCAAAATGCAAAAACAACACTTTCTACCCTGTAGCGGGTAAATATTAAGTTAAAAATATGCCGCATTTGTTGGAATATAGTACATTTTCTGGGCATTCCGAAAACATACACAAACTGAAAATTGACGATTTTTGATTTATGACGTTCTTGAAAGGAGTGAGCGATATGCATCCTATCTCCCAGTTCGTTAGAACTATTATTCTCGGAGATGTAATAAAAAGCTCACTTCCCGTTCGCGCCACAAAGATTACTAATTCAATTACAAGATGGCGCTCGTAGCGCAGCGCTTTGAATTTTTATGAACGAGGGTTATGATAGGTTATGTTGAATTATATTACAGCAGTGGTTCTCAAAGTGTGCTCCACGGAGACCTGGAGCTCCCAAGGCATCTCTAAAAGTCCACCGCGACAAGCAGCATACCTCTTCATACATCTTTTTAAATTATCAGTCTTTCTCGTGTTATCGCCCCCTTGAGGGAGCTGGTGGGCCAGAGGGGGCGGTAAGAGGCCCAGAAAAATATGGGGGTGTTGAAGTGGCTTAGGGGGGCTATGGCTGAATTGTAATTTTATCTAATTAATATTATAAAATTCACTGAAATTAAAACCTACGTAGGTACTACACAACATTATTTATTATTTAGCTCGTATGTTAATATTTATTTATGATTGTTTTAATTTGAATAAAATATTCAATCTTTGTCATAAAGTTGCGTTTTAATTGCTCCCACTCGTAAAAAATGTCGTTTAGATTTAAAGTAATGAATGTCATTGCGGTTTCTAAGATGTGGTAAAGTAACAAAAATGGGGGGCGCTGAAAAATAATTGATTTTCAAAGTGGGCGGTATATGAAAGTTTGAGAACCAGTGTATTAAATGGAAACGGCGTACAAATAAAATGGTGTCTGCTTAATGAAAGATTTTTTCAATCCAACAAAAGATGCTTGTTGTGAATTCATATGTACTTTGTCATGAGATTAATCATATATTTAGTAGTTTCAATCATATCGCTCACTCCTTTCAACAACGTCATATATAAAAAAAACTTGATTTTTCAGTAGATTGATTTTAAAGTTTAAAAATAAAATACAATGTATTAAAAATAAATATCAAGCCGCTTATTGAACTTTTAACTGATTGTGCCAAGTTTTCCTCGGTCGTCCTCTGCTTCTTTTCCCAATTACATTCGCCTCATAAATTTGTTTGACCGTTCTTTCTTCACTCATACGCTCCACATGTCCAAACCATCTCAACACACCTTTCTTAATTTTATCGATAATGCTTCTCTCAGCCTTACATTCTTTCCTTATTTCATCATTCGAACATCTATCAAACATCGTTTTGCCACACATTCTTCTGAGGGATCGCATTTTGACTGCATTCAGTCTGCTTTCATCCTTTTTTTGCCAACTCCATGCTTCGCTTCCATACATAAGGGTTGGAACCAGAACTCCATTGTGTACTGCCAGTTTAGCTTCCGCTGATAGATTTTTATTTGCTAAAACTGATTTTAGTGCACCATTCACTCTGTTCCCAGCATTCACTCTCCTTTCTATATCTTTATCAATCTTTCCATCCCTAGAAAACATACTACCCAAATATATCTATATAGAATAAATAATTATATAAATAATTATTTACTCTGTATCAGCAAAAAATATTATTATTATTCTTCTTATTTTTCTAGATCCTAAGGATCTGTTTGTGCCTCCGCTTGTAGCTCTTGGGATGTTGACTCCCAGATGTCTTTCCACCTTTTTGGAGGTCTGCCTGGGGGTCTGCGTCCTTCAGGGATTCCTTGAAGGGCGATACGTGGAAGTCTGTCATCTGACCATTCCAGTATCGCCTTCATTGTCTAGATTTTATTCTAGAAGTATCTGTTCTTGCCTCAATTTTATAAGTGGCTATTGGTCGAACACATGTTTTGCATATTTTCATTTTAATTTCATTTTCAAGAATTTTAATTTTTTATAATACTTCAAACCATTTCTGTGAGCCTCAGTCGTTTATTATTGAAAATCGATATAAAATGGTTGTAGAATGCGCTCGAATCTAGAAACTCTGACTCAAGAGTCCGCGACACTAACCACTGGACCACAACCCGACTCTTTTAAAAATGATTTTAAAAATGCATCAGCAAACTCCTTATATCTTTACGTTTATTTAAATTCACAATGAAGCTCTATCCTCCATAGTTAAAAGGATTCATGGTGCCGGTATCTGACTGAAAATATGTTAATTCAGTGTCGGAATTGTCAAGCGGTCACAATAGGGGAGTGACGGTTGAAAAGCCTGACATGTCCACAGGAGGGGATGGTCGGGTCAACCCCCGGGCTTCGGGGCGTGTTTCATTCTTACATTCGTGATTGATTCGACAATCAAGCGCTTTCGTTTCGCTTATAATACCGGTTAGGCGTATTGGTATTCGAGTTAATGGAGCAGAACACCTTAAACATTGTAAAAGATTTAAAGGTGTTTATTTATTTGCAAAATTGTCTGACGTACAAGGGTTAAAATGTATGGTTAGATGCCAGAAAGTATGTAGAATGAAGTGAAATAGTAAGAATTTAAAATCCTTGTATAAGTATTTTTTTTAAAAACATATTACATACATAAGTCATATATATTATATTCCCGACGAGTAATTTCTATTTCTCATTTTGGGACATGGGATTAAGGTAAACAAGACTGGAACACAAATAATAAAGTACCTAACAAAAAAGATTTTATTTAAATAACCAATACTAATAGTAATACATGGCCAAATATAAAAACAATTAAGAAGTATAATAAATAGGCATAAGAAGCATATTTAAAAAAAAATAAATGAAAAAAACATAAGGCATGAAGCATATTTAAAATAAATAAATGAGAAAATATAAAAAAATGAGAAAATATAACAAATGAGAAAATATAAAAAAAAAACATGAGGTAAAAACAAAATAAGAAAATCTGACTAGCCACTACATTTATATCTTTTCAAAAAGTACCTTCTCAGTTCATTTATTTTGGAACCCCGAATGGGTTTTATTTTATACATGTCAGGCACAAGATATAAATTATAAACTTAATGCATACATGTCGCTCACTCCTTTCAAGAACGTCATAAATAAAAAAACTTGATTTTTCAGGAGAACGTTTTTAAAGTTTAAGAATATAATACAATGTATAAAAAATAAATATCAAGCCACTTATTGAACTTTTTACTTTGCAACACATCTTTTTAAGTAAAACCTGAAGGTTTTTTCTCCATTTGAAAAATATCAAGTATATTTAAAAAAATAATTAAACAATCTTTTTCTTCAAAATGCAAAAACAACACTTTCTCTCCTGTAGCGGGTAAATATTAAGTTAAAAATATGCCTCTTTTGCTGGGATAAAGTACATTTTTTGGGCATTCCGAAAACATGCACAACTGAAAATTGACGATTTTCGATTTATGACGTTCTTGAAAGGAGTGAGTGATGTAATATTGCGTTTTTCATAATATATATACATTCATACTCGCCGATTATTCCGACTTCTGACCTGAGCACTTTCAAGTATTTGAAAGACTTGATCATGCTAAGTTTTCCTTGCGTGATGGTTATATATACATGTAAACATTTAATTTTTCTTTTAATGTATTTTTTCAGGAATCGAATAGCTTTACATTTAAAAAAATATACAATAAGAAATAGTTACACTAACAAAAATAAATGATAAATAGATGTCTCTAGTGAAGTTCTAGTGATTCAGGAACAAGTTTTCTAAATTGGTTCATATATATATAAAGAATTTGAGTAGCGTGATTATCAATAATGGGTAGAATTGGTGAATGTTACACGTGTGTAAAGTGATCACTTAAACCAGCCTATGACGGTCGTCAGCACCGTAAATGCCCAGACTTCCATATTCTTCTTCATCTTTGATAAGATGTCAAAAAATAATATGCAAATAACTCCTGTAATTGGAGATAATCCAGATTTTGTGAACAAGTATTTGGACACACTCAAAATGTTGTAAACAAAAATAAACATAACATTACATTAACAAAAATGGTTACATTAATAATAATAAAGCCAATTAAACAATCCTATATTTATGTTATAATTACTATTAAAACATTAAGAGATAAAAAAAGAAAAAAAAGTGAAGAATGGGAGTATCTGTGTGAGGAAGGGAGTAAAAGGGTAAGGGTATGGTTAAAAAAAGGAATATGCAAGAAGGAAAAAGAAAGGAGAGGAATTAATGAGAATGGTTAAAGATTTTTTCTTTTTTACATTACGTATATAGAACGAAAGCGTTCGGTTGGCGAACGTCTGAACATGTAAGACGTACTAGAATCCCAGACCTACCGAGAGAGCGAAGGTTCCATGTAATGACTAAGCCTCAACTGACAGCAAAACACAGCTGATGAGATTCGTAATTAGAGTGATTCCCCGTCGGAATATCAATAAGGGAGTTGGCACTAGAAAATTGTAAGGTTAAAGAACCGAATTTATAAACTTTAACCGTTGCTCCTGAAAATTCGTTAAAATATCACTCACTCCTTTCAAGAACGTCATATATATCAAACATCGTCAATTTTCAGTTGTGCATGTTTTTGGAATGCCCAGAAAATATACTATATCCCAGCAAAAGTGGCATATTTTTAACTCAATATTTACCCACTACAGGGCAGAAAGTGTTGTTTTTGCATTTTGAAGAAAGGGTATTGTTAAATAATTTTTTTAATAAATTAAATATTTTTCAAATCAGGTTTTACCTAAAAAGATCCGCTGCACAGTAAAAAGTTCAATAAGTGGCTTGATATTTATTTTTAATACATTGTATTATATTTTTAAACTTTTGCACTATATCCCAGCAAAAGTGGCATATTTTTAACCCAATGTTTACCCACTACAGGGCAGAAAGTGTTGTTTTTGTATTTTGAAGAATATGTATTGTTTAATTATTTTTTAAAAATATTTTTCAAATGGAAAAAAACATTCAGGTTCTACCTAAAAAGATCTGTTGCGCAATAAAGTTCAATAAGTGGTTTGATATTTATTTTTAATGCTTTTTATTATATTTTTAAATTTTAAAAACGATCTCCTGAAAAATCAAGTTTTTTGATATATGACGTCGTTGAAAGGAGGAAGCGATATCTGAAATCGTATTATGTATATTAAAAGCACTGTAGACTTTGTGGTATGTTAATATAACACTCTCCTTATCATTCATCGTTCACTTTGTGTAATGTCACTATATCTTGGTATCACCTAAATGCCGGATGGCCAAGAGTTAATTCTTTGAAAATTGTAACATGATTTTAAATTCTTTTCTCTCTCTTTTTTGTGTGTATTTTAAGTTGAAATAGATAAAAACAAATGTATTAAAAAAGAACTCCACTGCCAAGACACACAAGGTGGCTTGGTGGGTCTCTGCAAAAAAAAGTTAATTATGTTTACAAATTTTTAAATGAATGTATATTATATGTCTTGAATATGATTATTATAAATCAGAGGTTCCCAAACTCTTTTATCTCGTAGACCCCTTGCCTTACCTGATATTGATTTTTATCAAATTCTGAAACTTCAAATGTATTTTTGACAGCCGGTATATGTAGTGTTACTCACTTTGAACCACACATGTTAGGTTTTATACATTTATATTTTAAATTCAAATTAAAACATAGACCCCTGGCAAGTTATCATAGACCCCTGGGGGTCGATATATACCACTTTGGGAATCATAATAATCATAATATAAATCATAATTTTTTAACTGAATATATATTATACGTCCGCCTCCGTAGTGTAATGGTCAGCATGCTCGGCTACCGTTTTGGAGGTCCCGGTTTCGATTCCCAGGGGGGTTTAATAAATATAAGTGATTTTTTCACTCTAATATTTATTCAATATTACACTGGACTGGTACCTGAAGTGGAGGGCTGATCACCTTTCCTTCATGTGTAAACGATCAAGATAACACTGCGTTTATATGAAGCAGTGCCCTATGCACCATTGGGGTGCGGTAAGGGTTTTATTATTATCATTTTATTATATTATATGGATGTATATAATTAACAAATAAATGTAAAAAAAACAGACACAAAAATAACGATTAGAAGAGAAAATATTTTGTATGTTAAAAGCATTATTAGCACAAGAACTTAGTCTCTTTTTGGAGAGGCAGAGCGAATCTAAAACTGAAGTTTGCCAAATGTTTAGAAAATATATTATATTGTACTTAAAAATGTAACTATATGAAATTAAAAAAAAAATTAACATAGTGGTATGGTAATATAACACTGCACTTATCATATTTATACGATGCAGTGCTCTATGCACCACCAGATGTGGGTAAGAGTTTAAAAAGAAGATGAATCCTTATCATTCATCGTTCACATTGTGTAATACGACTTTTCATTGGTATTACATAAAGTTAACGATTTGACGAAAATAAATTGTGTATTGTTATTTGTAAAAGTATTGTTAATTTTTTGGTATGGTAATTTGACACTCATCTGATCATTCACCGTACACTTTGTGTGGTACAACTTTAAAGTGATATCACACAAAGTAAATGATGAATGATAAGCATAGGAATTAATATTTAAAAACTGCTGAAAAGAAGCCGCCTGCGTAGTGTAATGGTCAGCACACTCGGCTACCGTTCTGGAGGTCCCGGGTTCGATTCCCAAGGGGGCTAAAATAAATATTTGTGATTTTTTCACTGTCATATTTATTTAATATTACCCTGGACTGGTACCTGAAGCGGAGGGCTGATCACCTTTTCTTCATGTGTAAACGATCAAGATAACACTGCGTTTATATGACGCAGTGCCCTATGCACCATTGGGTGCGGATAAGGGTTTAATTTATTTTTTATTTATTTACTGAAAAAAAAAATCAGTAACCTAAAAAAATTCGCCATTACTTTTTATAAGCGA